>NC_044304.2:63020165-63270337 GCF_007474595.2 Lynx canadensis
TATAATATCATATCTAATATAATATATAAATCTCATATATATATATTCTTCTAAGATCGATAATATGAATATAATACAAATATAAATAAATAAATATATAAATATAAATATAAATTTATATAGATATATAAATATAGATATAAATATAAATACAAATCATATAAATATATATAAAGTGGACAGGTAGCTCCTGAGTTAATGGAAGTTAGTACATTTCCCAAGTGAGGACTTCTATTTATTTATTTATATTTATTGAAAAACATTTTTAACGTTTATTCATTCATTTATTTATGTAAAAAATATTTAATGTTTATTTACTTTTGAGGGAGAGACAGAGTATGAGAGGGAGGATGGGCAGAGAGAGAGGGAGACACAGAATCCAAAGCAGGCTCCAGGCTCTGAGCTGTCAGCACAGAGCCTGACACAGGGCTAGAACTCAGGAACTGTAAGATCATGACCTAAGCCGAAGTTGGACACTTAATCTACTGAGCCACCCAGGTACCCCTGACTTTTATTTCAATGTTTATTAATTTTTGAGAGAGAGAGGCAGCATGCGTGGGGAAGGAGCAGAGAGAGAGAGAGGGAGACACAGAATCCAAAGCAGCCTCCAGGGTCTGTCAGCACAGAGCCTGATGTGGGGCTCGAACTCATGGACCGCGAGATCATGACCTGAGCTGAAGTCAGACGCTTAACCAACTGAGCCACCCAGGCTCCCCTCCAAGTGTAGATTTCTCTTGCGAGTGTGGACTTTGTCATAACCCCTGAGTTGCTCCTTTGAGAACTCCTTGCATTTTACAAGTTAACCCCTGGAGAGAAAGTACACTATCTAAATTAATGAGTTTCTAATAGTGGGAAGTGCCAGCATTGTTTAACGAACACAGGAATTGCTTCTGGAACAGGCAATTCCAACAGTCGTCCATCCATAAATCATAGGGGGAGGTTTCTGACACACTCTGCCATTTGGACTCCGCCTACAGCCAAGACATTGTGAGACACAATAAGGAATCAAAACCCGAGATTTTTCCGGCATACACAGCAAACTTACCTTGAACAATCCTACATGTGAAATCGTGGAGTAAAGTAACTTAAAATCCATTGTTTTTGGTGCAGGAAGCAGATTTTAAGCTAAACACATGTATGTGCATTTTGGATTTGTAAAGCACTTCCACCGCTCACATTAATTTAATTCCCTACATTGTGTGGCAAATCCTTCATTTATGTTTTACTCTAAATAAGTCTGAGTATTACCCTGAAAAGTTGATAAATTGGATTTGTCTTGAATTTATTTATTAATTTATTTTTGGATACTAAAACAATTCCGCTAATCTTTTAGGATCTTGAATTCCTCCAAGGAACTTCTCCTGATGGAAAAGAGATTGCATTCCCTGGAGGATGAGCAAATGCACTTTTTTTTATCGCTGGTGGGATTTCTGGAGAAATTATTGCCTAATCCTTTCGACTCGCCCCGGGTTCCCAAATCCCGTGACCGCCCATCTCCCACCGAGACTCTTCTGAACACAAGCCATTTGTGGGTAAATCATTCAAGAAGTTTAGAGAGAGACCCATCTGCTCTTGATACTCAGAAACTTTTGGAACTTGGCAAAGCAGTGATCGCAAGAGCACAAACTCTTGAACGTCTCTGGACAGAGAAGGAATCAAATGATATTTTGAGATTTATGGAATTAGTACTTTCTGAAATGAATCCCAAGCTCCTGGAATTGTGGATGGATGGCATTTCAAAAGGAGAAAGAGACACACTGGAGACCTTGACTACAGGTCTTAACTTTTCTGTTCCAGAAGACGAGAGGGTTCTTAGCAAAAGCTTTAACTTTTCTCAGTTGTTCCATTCAGATTGGCCTCCATCGCCATCTGTGAAAATGGACTTTGTACATTTATGTGAAACGGTCCTAAGCAGCCTCTATGAATTCGGATTTCTGAGGCAGGGCCAAGTCTCAGAGGCTCTGGACGTAGTCTGCGCTTTACGGAACCTGTCTGAGCGTTTCTCAGCCCTTCCTGAACCCGAAAAACGAGAAGTTGCTAAAATCTTGACTCAGCTCTATCTCAGCGTCTTCCAGGACAAAGATTCAGCTTTGCTTCTGCAGATTTATTCTTCCTGGTTCCAATCCATGTCTGAATTCTTGAGCATTCAGGGCACAGACTCTTTGCTACCCTCCCTTGCACAAATCTCAAAACACATTTTGGATATCATAAAGCAATTTCATTTCCAGAACATCAGTGAAGCATTTGCATTTTTATATGAGACAACAGGGGTTCTCGAGGGAATTTCGGAGGGATCTTATTGTCAGCAGTTGCTTTCATTTTTTAACTACTTGGAACTTCAGGCCCAATCCCTGGTGTCTACACAGGGCCCTGAATTGGAAGTGATTCATGCTACGTTGACAGGTCTCAAACAGCTGCTCGTGGCCAACAAGGATTTCCGTATTTCTTTCTTTCAGTACATGAGCCAGTTCTTCAACGGATCAGTAGAAGCCCTTTTGGGTAATGAATGCTTTGCTTTGGATAGTAAAAACGTTTCTTCCGTGAATTATTCAACAGACAGAGGGTCTTCATTTATTCTTCCGTGGGCACAAATTCTTTCAAACCAGTCCGCGAATGGCAGTGTGTTCAATGAGTTAATGGCTGTTCGCTGCACTGTCTCGTGGCTCCAAATGTGGACTGATATCTGGGGAAGCATATCTCAGATATTCAAGTTTGGCGTGAATATTTTCACACCTCTTCATGATGGCCTCACTCAGCTTCTGGATGAATTGGAAGGTGATGTGAAAGTTTCTAAAAGCTGCCAACGAATGTTTCCTACCCACCACCCCGCCAGACTCATACTGAATTTGTTTAAAAATGTAACCCAAGCTGATGGCTTTCATGATTGGGATGAGTTTTTGAGTCTCAGGGATCTTTGGGTAGTAGTGGGTGATGCCTTAGTTAGTGTAAAGTCACTTAACCCCGACCAAGTAGAGAAATCCCTTTTCACCATGGAGACTGCCCTGAGTCAGCTAAAGACATTTCCATTAAACACAAATGCCAGCAGAGAGTTTTTATATTCTCTGCTTGACGTTTTCATGGAGTTAAGCGATACCTCAGAATACATCGACAGAGATGTACAATTGTTAAATCACTTTCTTTCAAATAACCTCACAAATCATGGAGTGAAGTTTGAAAGTGTCATCAACGAGCTAAGAGAAACAATGTTATTGCTTAGAAATGTGTCACGTGACCAAGATTTATTGTCCTGTGCCAATATTTTCCAAAATGTTACCGAGTTTATTTTGGAAGATGGCTTATTATATGTAAATATCTCACAGAGGACATTACATATTCTGGCCATGTTAAATTCCACATTTTCCTCCGAGGACACAATCAGCAGACGGAAGGGGTGCGTTGCATGGGTAGATATCATGAACCATCTGTACATGATGTATAACTCCAGTGTTTCACAAGGTTATCCTCGGGGTATTTGGAAGAGTTTCAGAGATGTAGAGAACAAAATTAACTCTACATTGAAGCTTGTTACTGGGATGCTGAATATAAAGGACTCTCATTGTTCGTTCAACATGTCAGATCCAGATTGTGTGAACACTGTATTGAAAAATGTAACCGATTTCCTAAATGTGATACTCACTGAAGTCTTTGAAGAGGAAAAGGTACCTAAATTAGAGATTTTATTAACTCTTTTAAATGATTCCACAGACCAAGTAAGGATGATTATCAACAACTTGACAAGAGACTTTGATTTTGTATCTCAATCCCACTGGAAACGTTTTACTGGATTCGTTCTAAGACCCATAGAAATGTCAGGTGACTTACCTAGCCGATTTAAAAATCTTTGGCTGCATTTAGTAGCTCTGGGGAAGGAAGTTCAGAAACTTATGAAGGCTGTCTCCACTCACATCCTAGAAAGAGACTCCTCTTCTACATCTGAGAAGCTTTTCAACGTATTTGCTACCAGTCTAAAAGAAAAGGATGTCAACAGCTTGGGCAATTCATTGTATCAGTTAGCCAGTTACCTTGCCTTCAACTTCTCTCATGATCTCCAACATCCACCACAAATGAGTCCGCACAAAATCACGAAAGCTGTAGGACTTGGTATCCAACTGATGAGGGATGTGTTCAACTCCCTGACACCCTCAGTTCTTCACAACATTCCACGAGATGCAGGTAATAGTCAAGTGTTAAAGAAGGTAACTTCTCTCCTGCGTACTCTCAAGAAGCCAGACATAGACCTACTGGTCGACCAACTTGTACAAATGAGTGAAGCGCTAACCGATTTCTTTAAGAACGTCAGTAGATTGGGTCCTGGCCATTTGGGGGCCAACCTGCTTGTTGGCTTGCTGGAAAAATTTGTGGACAGCTCACATTCTTGGAATGTCAATCACCTGCTCAAGCTCTCACGCCTGTTCCCGAAGGATGACGTTAACGCGGTGGTAGACGCCTACTACGTGCTTCCTCATGCTGTGAAGCTCCTGCAGAGAGGAGTTGACAAAAACATCACAGAAATCCTCGAGGATGTCTACAAGTTCACTGTCCTTCATGGCATCAGCATCTCAAATATCACCAAGGAAGATTTTGCTATTGTGATAAAAACTCTTTTGGACACGGTGGAATTAATATCAGATAAACCAGCAATTCTTTCCGAGGCTTTAACTTGCCTTCCTGTGGTCTGGTGCTGGAATCACACGACTTCTGGATCGAGGCAAGATCCCAAGGTAGAAGCCTGTAGATCCCACGAGCTCACGTCTTCTTCCTTTTATAGCAAAGTGGCCAGAGTACTCGACCTGCTCCACCTCTCTCCCGTGGGTGGAGGTTTACAATGTTCGGATGAAGGCTCACAGGAGGAGATTTCTAGGACGATGGTCTGTGTCATTCATGAACTAGTGGACTGGACTTCCATTTTTCTAGAGCTGTCCGAAGTCTTCCACGTTCAAACTTCACTTGTAAAAACCATGGGAGAATTTTGGCATAAAGTGTTACCGTTTGTCCCGTCTTCTGGAAATCAAAGCAACGGTGGCATCTCTGAACTTTGTCCCCGCGGCCCCCTAAAGCAAGTTGCTTCGCAGATCATAGCAACACTGAAAAGTGTTAGCTTTACAAAAGTTGCACCAGATGAAAAGATTCTTGATACACTAGCCAATTTAAGCAAGATCCTCAACATTAACGAAGGCACAGAGGCATCTGTTCAAAATAAGATTTCCTTAAATTTGGAGAGGATCATGAAATTGCCTTCTGGGGATCGGCACCTAGAAAATGGTGCCCATTCTGTAGACTCTCCATTTGTGATGTTTCTGGATGCTAACGTGACAGACAGTGGTTTAAAAGCACCATCAAGCTTTACTAAAACAAGTGAAGCGACTTATAACTCTTCTTACTTTGAGGAACTGTGGCTTGAGGTTGAACAAATCATGACAGAGCTAAGCCACGACTTTCCTATCAGACACCTGCTTTCTGAAATTAACAAAGAAATTCAAATGATCAGTTCAGAGACTGTTCATAATATAACTTTGCAACTTGCCCGTGTGTTTGAAAGCCTGGGGTCCTTGTCACTGAAAACATCAGAAATCATTGAAGATTTTCTATTGGGCATGAAAAACTGGCTCCATAAACGTGCAAACAAAGATGACTCTAGAATGATTGGGACGTTATTTCTTCTGACAGCCAATGAGAATGCAACTGATGATACAGCTCTGTGGACCAAAGATTTTGCTACCTTTTTGGGTTTTCTCAAAGCCATTTCTAGGGAAGGTGACCTTGACATTGCCCATTTGACACAACTGCTAAGCCAAGAGCAGCTAACTAATTTGTCGCTCGTTCAATTCCTTTTTGAAAGTGTCCTAATTAATTCAATCAGTAAGTTAGCTGGGAGTTCTCTGGAGGCAGCCTCAAATTCGAGTGATACTGACTTTCAGATAACGAATTTCATTAACCTCACCTTGAACCAGACTCCTTCAGGAAATGGTGCCGGCATAATCCTCCCTCCAAGAAGTGCAGTGGATTTCATGGAACAGCTTTTGCAAATGTTCTTCTCATTTTTACTGGAGGAAAATTCTGAGAACAGACTATCTCTTCTGCTGAAGGCCATCCACAAAGACATCGCTGCAGAGATGAGGTGAGTCTACTTTTGCTTGGTATAGTAAATGCGGTTGTCACACGTTACAATCTGCTTTATTTCCTGAGCGTGTCAACATCAGTGATAGCATTTGTACCTACCACCTACGAGTCACCTTTGGCATGAATTTTGTCTTAAAGGGCATTTTATTAAAGTTTCAAGCTGAGATAATTTTGATGATTGTCGTCTAAGTAGGAAACACGTTATAGAAACCTAGCCCCTGGCAATTAATTGCTTATGCTTTCTTACATTCTTGGGTTATGAAAATAGTTATGAGATTCTATTTTATGTGGAACTTAAGCCCTATTTCTTATATATGTAGATGCATATACACGGTCATAATTGAATCGATGTATTAACTGTCTCATCACAAGTGAGGGGTTTAAATATTTTTATTCCAGTTGATCTCCTGTGATGTTTATATTTGGAATTGAGGAAATTCTAAAACTTTAAATGCTTTTTTAAAGAGTTTAATATTTTGAGAGAGAGAGAGGGAGAGAGAGAGACAGAACGTGTGCACAATCAGGGGAGGGGCAGAGAGAGAGAGAGAGAGAGAAAGAGAATCCCAAGCAGGCTCCACACTGTCAGCACAGAGCCTGACACAAGGCTCAGACCCCTTAACTGAGAGAGATCATGACCTAAACTGAAATCAAGAGTCATTGGATGCTCAACCGACTGAGCCACCCAGGCACCCCAAAATTCTAAAACTTTAAAACTGAGAGTCATGTTAAATTTTTTTCATATATCCTTTTTATTTGTTTTGTTTTTGTTTTTGTTTTCATTCTATTCGAAGCTTGCCAGTGAGAAGGCTGGAGGGAATTTCTAATTCATTCTGTGACGTCTGTGTCAGTCAGGGCTCAGCCACAGAAATCGAACCAGAACAAGGATTTAATTCAAGGATTGGCTTCTGTGCTTTCAGTGGCCAGCTAAGCAGGTGCAAAGTCACTAGAATGGGCCGTCCGGAAGGCACGCTTAGAAGCAGGCAGAATAGCATGGGGAGGAAATTACTGTCTGCAGGAGGCAGTCAAGGGTGAGGGGAGGTGACTGGAAGGCAGGGGCTATTTGGGATTGCTAGGTCAGGGAAGTTTAACGCCCGCCCTGAACACCCTCCAACCTCCCTGAACGCCCTCTACCCGATGAAGTCAGACCCCACCCCCAGGACGATATCCTGTCTTACTGAGTCAGAGTTTACTCACCAGGGGCTTTAATCGCACCTGCAAAATCGCTTCCCAATGGCACCTGGGTTAGTGTTTATGCTGCAAACTGGCCACTTCCCTTTATCCTTCACTGTCATGAGGGAAGACACTGTGTCACTCATGGAGACCCACAGCTCACGGCAGAGAGATTCTTGGGCTGTCGCTCAGCCTAGTCACGCTGATGCATCACAGCCATCACCTATCTGAGCCATTTGCTAGGACTTTGAACGTTCGGGAAGATATTCCCTCTTGCAGCGAGAGGCACTTTATTGATTTCACCTTCCTGTCTTTTCTAAAAAGCCAAAGTATGTGACTTTTGAAGTGACTAGGTTTGAGGCATCCTGACGGGACTATCCGTGAAATTTCTCCACCCTTTTCATTATTTGGTGCCAAATAATGGCACCTTCTGGAAGGTGTGTTAGCATGTTGTCTTGCAGACTGTGTGATTCCCCCATGATGCTCCTGTACAGCCAAAATGTGACTCTAGGTTTTAATCTTCCCATGGCTGAACATGAAATTAAAACACATTTATTTATAGCTTTGTTCCAAAGGATAAAATTCTAGAAATTCTGTCACTGGATCAATTTCTTACCATCTTGAAAGACGACAGACTGATGAGCATTTTCTCAAGTTTAAAGGACGCTATACATCATCTCATCCAAAGGCCTTTTATTTTAGACAATGGACAATTTCATTTTGATATTCATCGAGGACTGAAGTTCATGAGAGATTTATTTAGTGCTCTTCCAAGGGAAACCTTGGGGACAAACAAGTCGGAAGATAATTTGGAGTTTCTTACGGTTGTGAGTCACTTGCTCCGCCACGGGAACAGTTCTGAAGACCTCTTTCAACTCAATCACGATCTCAGGTCAGCCCTTCAGCTTGTGAGAGAAACTTCCACAGAGCTAGCACGGCTCATGGACGCGCTCGCCCACTCTCCTCACAGAGGCTTCCGTAACGTGTATCCCGCACTCCGAGAAGTCATACTTGCTAATCTCACTGGTCTGCTTTCCTTTATCAATAATTCATTCCCTCTAAGGAACAGGACAACGTTAGAAATGACCAAGAGATTCCTTGGTGTTCTCTCAAGAGCTGGTGGAGAAAGTGGTGCCCCGGAGCCCCTGTTGGAAATGACTGACACCGTGACCTTGCTGGTGCGGGACATTGCCGACATGAGAGATCTTGCCTCCTCGGTGAACTCCGCCGTGGAACTGGTCAGGCTAGCCCAGAAGGTTTCCAGGAAGGTGGCCACTATTTTTGAAGCCCATTTCATCTCTAGTGCCAATGACACCGTGAAATTCTTTGACAGTCTCTATTCTGTTTTGCAACAAAGTGTTCGAAATGCTGTGAATGAAATAACGACTTTGAAAAACGTAGACCGTTTCCTATCTGAAAAGATAAACAACTTGTTGACGCCGTTTCTTGACTTGGCTTTTGGGATGACTGGTGTCACACCTAATATTTCACAAGACTCTGATATTGTCAACACGTCATCTAGCACATTCTCTCATGTGAACCAGTCCAAGGACTTTTCTGATATTTCGGAAGAAATTGCTGAATTTTTAACTTCCGTGAAAATCAATTTGGGGGCTATGGAGCTTCTTCTGGTAGCTTTTAATAACGCAACTCAAATATTCAGTATGGATTCTGTCAACCTATGGGAAGAAATTTTGGATTGCTTCGTTCCTATAAGTAGTATCATCAACCAGATAGACTTCTTGCACCCTCGTCCACTCCCCACTCATTGTTGCCCTCAGGGTACTAAATGGGAAAGAACCCAGGAAGTGATCCTGTTTTTGGATGAAATGCTATCACGAGACAGCACGGAAATAGGGACGTACTTGAGAATGGCGATTGATCTCACCTTGGAAGCTCTTTGGAGTAACTTAGAGAAGGATAACAGGTCTGTCTTTAATCTGTTGCTGACATTGGTTCAACATCCAGATGACCTTCTGAAAGCCATAGAGACAGCTGGGGAGGTCTCTGGTGGAACAGGTGATCTGAGCGAAGCTTTGTTTTCCAACGCATCTCTGATTCCGAATGTAACTCGTCAACAACTCGAGCAATCAGTCCAGATCATGTTAAGGAGAATAGCTCTCTTGAGAAAAGAATTTCCCCTGAACAACTCTCAGTGGGTAGACTCCACCAGAACATTGTTCCAGCCCATCTTTGAGAGTTTTATTAATGCAGCCACTGGAAAGAATACCACATCGGGGAAAGAAGAGAGCATTGAGGAGGTGATGGCTGATTTTCCTTACATCCTCAAACCACTATCAAGTTTCGAGAAGTACCTGAAGGAACTAATTGCATTGACGGAGTGCTGGCAAGAGGTCCCACTGATGGATCAAAGGTAAGAAAACGCCCGACTCACTTCCTTTTTGCCCCATTGCAGGAACTACAAAACAGGACTGCGCAGGAATGACCTCAAACCAGGTTAAGTATGATTCTCGACTTAATTTGATAGCACGCTGGTGTCTGTCCAGTGTCTTCACGACCTGACCCATGATTTGGCATTCAAATATGCTTTGGGTTTATTAAACGCTGTGTGAAAGTTCATGCTTTCATTTTCAACAGTAAAAAATTCTACTTCCATTCACTCGTCCCAGGCTAGGTACAGACAGCTTTTCTCTTCATGTGCTCTGGCTGCCAAAGGTCATTACCATGTGACCGGCAAATGAGATTTTAAGGCTATGCACACCATGCAGAAAATCTTGCTTTCAGTTGTAACCATCCCTGGAAAGGGCCAGGAAGCTGTTGACTTCTTCCCTCTTTAAGGATTTTATTTTATTTTTTCATGTTTATTTATTTATCTATTTTTGAGAGAGAGAGAGAGAGAGAGTGAGAGCGGGGAAGGGGCAGAGAGAGAAGGGGACAGAGAATCCAAAGCAGGTTCTACACCGACAGCACGATGCCGGGCTCAAACTCATGAACCATGAGATCATGACCTGAGCTGAAGTTGGACCCTTAACTGACTGAGCCACCCAGGGGCCCCCAGGATTTTGCTTTTTTATTTAAAAAATTTTTTAATGTTTATTGATTTTTGAGAGAGAAAGAGACAGACCATGAGCAAGGAAGGAGCAGAGAGAGAGAGAGACACAGCATCTGAAGCAGGCTCCAGGCTCTGAGTTGTCAGCACAGAGCCCGATGTGGAGCTTGAACCCACAAACTGTGAGATCATGACCTGAGCTGAAGTCGGATGCTCAATGGACTGAGCCACCCAGGGGCCCCAAGGATTTTACTTTTAAGTAATCTCTACACCCAATGTGGGGCTCGAACTTATAATCCCGAGATCAAGAGTCTCATGCTCTACCAACTGAGCCAACCAGGCTCCCCGGCTTCTTGCCTTTCTAGATTCAACCCAGCTCTATGGTTGATCCACTTCCAAGCAGTGCCTCTATCCCTGAGAGGCAGGTGAGGGGGGCCTTGCTCCCATCCTGTTACTCATTATGTTCTGGAAGCTTCTGCTCCCTCAGGTTGGAGGATTTGTGCCCTGGGTAGTGCAGCCTCAGAGACTCTCCTTTGTCCCAGTCCATCCTTCCTGTGTGTGATGGAACCGTGTGGATGGTCCCCAGTCCCTGCCTGTTCCTACTTTTTCTCTTAGTCTCACGAAGAGATTGGAGGTGCCCTCAAACCCTCGCTCACCTGCCAGAGAGCTTGACCTGTTTCCTGCTGGTCCTGCTGCTATGGCCACGTTTTAGAGCTTGGAAGGGTTTCCTTGGTTAGTTAAATAGGGGCCTCCCGGCATGAAGGCCTGTCACTGCTTCAATATTTGCGTGTTGGCTTTGGAGGCCCTTGCCTCATCCTTGCGTTGGCTCTGGTCCCAGACTATGCTGAAGGGGACTTTACAAGCTGCCCTGAATCTCCGTTTGAGCTGGGGGTGGTCCTGGCAAGCCCTCTTCACCAACCCCAGTTTTCATCTGACGTTTCCCATTCTCCAGGGAGGGAATTTATCCCGAGACTGGAAACCAACTGGCTGTGAGCCGGCTGTGTGGTCACCACTTTGTCAGTAGAGTCACAAGGCTGGGTTCCCAGCGTCCTCCTGCTTGGTGATTACGAGCCTCTCTTCTCTCTGTTTTCACTCTTTCTAACATCAGCTTCTTCAATGGGGAAGACCTCAAGTGCCCCAAACAGGTAATCCCATTGGTCATGGGTTTGAGGTCTGACTTGCCTGACTTTTTTTTTTTTTTTTTTTAAATTTTGAGAGAGAAAGAGAGCAGTAGTGGGGGAGGAACAGAGAGAGACAGAGAGAGAGAGTCCCAAGCAGGCACCATGCGGTCAGTGCAGAGCCCGACACAGAGCTCAATCCCACCAACTGTGAGATCATGACCTGAGCTGAAGTCAGACGCTCAACTGGCTAAGCCACCCAGGCGTGCCTGGGGAAAGTAAATTTAAAACAAGATGCTGTAAAAACACAGAGTTGCATTAAACCCCTGCCCCCCCCCTGCCCCCGCCAAAGGGTTTGGTTGCCACGGTGTTCTGGAGAATTCTGAATGTGGCATTTACTCAGATGTGACGTCTCCGTGTCTGCCCCAGCAGCATGTGTCCCAGAGTGGGTGACTCAACACAGAGGTCTCAGAATCCAAGATGCTTTTCTTCTTTCATTTTTAATCGATCTCCAGACCTTATCTCGCATATTTCTTTTCAAGGAATTTCAGGGAATTTCTTTGGGCAGGTGTGCCGTTAATCAGTTAATGTCACCCATGTGGGGGATGGCGGGGGGAGGAAGGAATAGACGGACGCACACTTTGTTCAATTTTTTTTTAGAAGTGCTTCACAGATGATGTTGTTTATCTGCTCGGTTGTGTCTGATTTGGAGGACGGCTTTGAATTGTGGGAAGAGTATAGCTCATCTAAGAGTGAGACAAAAGCCATTTGGGGTTAAAAAAGAAACAAGAGGCAAATGTGAATTCCTGGGCCCACTTTGTCAGCGGTGTGACGGCAGAAGTGAGCAGGGTTGCCGCTGTGTGCTGGCACAGCCCTTCGAGAACCACCGTTGTGGCTGGACCAGCCCTGTGGTTGCGTGACAGCCTCAGCAGCGAGCCCAGGGGACTCTGAAAAAGTAATGGTTTGTGACTTACGAGTTCTGGAAATCCCACAGCCCACGTGGGGTCACAAAAGGAGGTCATGCGTGGAAAGAGTGCAGGCTGGGGGTTCCGCTTTATTTGGGGCTGAGGGTGGGGTCCTGGGGTATTATAGGCTCAGTCTCTGTTGGTGAATTTAAAACAGAAGATATTTGGGGCGCCTGGATGCCTCAGTTGGTTAAGCGTCCGACTTTGGCTCGGGTCATGATCTCATGGTTCATGAGTTGGAGCCCCGCATCGGGCTCTGTGCTGACGGCCCAGAGCCTGGAGCCTGCTTCGGATTCTGTGTCTCCCTCTCTCTCTGCCTGTCCCTGCTCATGCTCTGTCTCTCTCACTCTCTCAAAAATAAACACACATTTAAAAAAATAAAAAAATAAAACAGAAGAGATCTGAAGCATGGGAGGAGAAAAAGCAAGCAGCTCGAACGGTCCGTTGGAAAAATCATCCAAGATCTCGAAAACCAAGGTGCCTCAGTGTGGCGTGGCTGGTAATGTGTGTTTTTGAAACACATTGGAGGTAGACGGACGTGTTGGCAGTTAAAGGTTGAGCCAGGCACTTGCGTCACAAGAGGAAAAACCGGGGGAGCCTGGATGGCTGTCATTTAAGCATCCTGCTTTGGTTCAGGTCATGATCTCACGGTTTGTGAGTTTGAGCCCCGCATCAGGCTCTGTGCTGAGAGCTCGGAGCCTGCTTAGGATTCTCTCTCTCCCTCTCTCTCTCTCTCTTAAAATAAATAAATAAACTAAAAAAAATTAACATAACCCCCCAAAAAGAAAAGGAGAATCCAGTGGTCAGGACTCACACCACAGCAGCGTATGAAAACTTTGGTTCGGTCTGTGTTATTCCAACCCCTCCAAGTGGACTCAGTAAAGCCCAACACCCGTGCACACACATGCACACTCATGCTACATACCCCACAACCTTAGGCGTCTGTTCAGAGATAAGAATCTCACGTCTATACACATTCATCCGTTGCAGTGAATTCTCCACACGTAAAAGGTCAACTGCGAGATTTCTTTCCGCTGCCCTTCTCCTGCGCTTCTCATTTTTGCCGCCCTCTGATCCTTTACTCCCTTCCGTTTGAGAATGGATCGAGACAAGGAGAGGGCGGATATCTGGCTTAGTGGCCACAGGGTGGATGCTTCGAACTACGGCGGGAGACTCCGTGTTTCCTCGAGGTGTAGACGGCTATTTGTGTGTCTGGACCGAGTGCTGCAGGCTTAGAGTTACCATTTATTGTCGCGTGCGTGAAGGATGCACGTGGCTCGCCGATTTTCACCCGTTAAGGCCACTGTCTATTGTTTTCTTTAGTGTTGCCATGTGTCGGATTTTCCAGCAGCCTCGGAAACCCCCGGAAGCCGTGGCGACTCTGCAGAAGGTGACGATGCTGGCTCTGCACCTGTTCCTCATCCTTGCAGGTGGGCTGCTCCTGGCCCCATGCCGACGTTCAGGGTTCGGCTGTCTGCGAGATGGGTGGGTTACCCCCGTGTGTCTGGTCCAGTGCCTGACTTCCGAGGCCCCCAGGGACCTGGCCCCCCAGGTCCCCCACGTTCCCACCCATTGCGACTCTTCTCCAGCCAAGGCGGGTGGCCCCCACGCCCCCCAGCTGGGCTTTTGGTCTGCGTCTTTGCTCACAAAACGTGCATCCTTGTCTCCTTGACTTAAACTCCAGCGCGCCTGGGTGGCTCAGTCGGTTAAGCGTCCGACTTCAGCTCAGGTCATGATCTCACGGCTTGTGGGGTTTGAGCCCCACGTCGGATTCTGTGCTGACAGCTGGGAGCCTGGAGCCTGCTTCGGATTCTGTGGCTCGCTCTCTCTCTCTCTAAAAAAAAAAAAAAATCAAACTCTGGCTGAACTGTGGCCCCGAGCCAGAAGCACGGCCTCCCTCTCGGCTGGCAGCGACGCCCAGCAGACCTCGGTCACGTGCAATGTCTGTGCCCTCATTCCTACACCTCCCTCTGCCAGAGGAAGTGTTCCTTGAAGGCAGCAACCACGTCTTCACCCTCGGTGCCCATCCAGTGCCTGGCACGGAAGATGCCCCCTGAATTCCCAGGGTACTCTAGCCCCCCCCGCGCTGATGCCCTAGAAGCCCCCTTCCTGCAGCCGTGTGTTAGGTCCCTGGGAGCAGGATCCGGTGCTCATTCGGTTCCGCCTCCGCGATGCTCAGCACGGTGGCTATAGTCCCGCGCAGCTCGGTATTTATCTTGTAAATGAATTCGCTTGGGTCTTACTATCCCCGTACTGTTGTGAAATCCCTGCGCAGACGTTGTGGGAACAAAGGCACCGGGTTCTCCCAGACTTCGCGCGGTACGTGGGCGGTGCATGTCACAGCGCTCCTGAGCCCAAGGGCTGGATCCGTGCCGCTCCAGGAATTTGTCACGCGCGCACACGTCACCAGCATCCCATGGCGGCTCCTGAACGGGGCCACACGGCCCTCCTCGGGGCGGTAAGGCCAGGGGGGTGGGGCAGCGGGTGCGGGACAGTCCAGGAGACAGGGCCCAGCCCCGCCCTCTGCAGCTCTGTCTCCGCAGCAAGGCGGCAGCCGGTATTCATCACGCGATGTCACACCAGGCTGGGTGTCGCTGTCCCCGAGAACAGCACAGACCCCAGCTCCACCCCCACGGAAGTGGAATCAGGCCGAGTGGGGCACACGGTGGGGGCGGGCGCTTCAGCTCAAACGGGCCGAGTCTGAGTCCAGCTCAGCAGGTGCCAGCGGAGCGAACCTTCCAGAGAGTGGGAACCAGGCCCAATTCAGAGCTCACTTAGGAGGCGTAAACAGAGCAGGCTGGGGACACGGGTCGCCCCATTGGGCCTTGCCTGCTGTGGGTGTTGACTCGCGCTAGGCCACCCCTTACAGGGCAAGTTGAGGATGAAAAACAGTAATTTTGGGACCCACGCAGGCATCGTTTACCCTAAGAAACATGGAAAAGGAATGTATGTGTGTGTTGGGGAGGAGGTAGTGAGACATCTGGTGGGTAGATGTCAATGAAACCCAGGTGTCATGTGCTTTAATTCTTTTTTTCTAAATTTTTGTTAATGTTTATTTATTTTTTGAGAGAGAGAGAGAGAGAGAGAGCGGGGGAGGGGCAGAGAGAGAGGGAGACACAGAATCCGAAGCAGGCTCCAGGCTCTGAGCTGTCAGGGCTTGATGCGGGGCGCGAACTCGTGAACCACAAGATCATGACCTGAGCCGAAGTCGGATGTTCAACCGACTGAGCCACCCAGGTGCCCCTTTGTTCTTCTTTTTAAAGAAAATCTCTCCTCCCAATTAGAGATGTTGCAAATATCGGCAATTCTGTTGAATATGAGGCATTAGATACCCAGGTATGCCTTAGGACAGGCACCAGATGTCTTTGGCACGGGGAAGCATGCCCAGGTAAAACGCAAATCCCGTTTTCTTCTGCAGTCCGAAGGCTTCCCTGACGTTGTACCCAGCCACCTGCAGACGTGTCATTATTCTGACATTTCTCAGTCAGCCAGCGTGATGGCTTTTAAGTGAACTGAACGTTCATTAACAGCTAGATTTATATTGATTTTGTCCTTCTGCTTTGCAGCTGCCAGATTAATACAGCATGCCTGAAATTACATTAGCAACAGAATTAATTTTGAATTTTTATGTTTCGAGAAAACTCAGGCATGCCTGAGTCCCATTCAGACTGTCGCTCCCATTTTTTCCTTACTGAACTGTCGCTCCATGTATGGAGTAGGAGGGCAGTGACAGGCGGGGACCGGGGATGTGCACCAGCCAGTGAGGATTTGGGGTGGCAGGTGGGGGGCCACAATGGGCACATGGCTTCTCTTCTGTCACACAAGGGAGTCACACTCGGATCAGGTCCTGTTACTACTGAAAATACAGTAGTTATTTGCATGTCAGAGAATTACGTTCAGGATCACCACGAGGAAGGCCGTCATTTTTGTCCTCTGGATCTCATACTCGAAGTCTGTTAGAAGCGTCTGCATGAGGACAGGGCATGTGGCCTGATGTGCTCATAGACCTTAGGGGGAGTAAGTTGTCTTCTTTGGTCTTCGGTTTCCCAAATTGGCAGACTGGGGCCCAGGAGAGTCAGGGGGGCTGCCCAGGGCCTGGGAGTGAGGAAGTCAGGGCCTCTCTCCTGCCGAGGAACCTGTGGGACCCAGAGGAGCAGAGGGGAGAGGTCCAGAAAAGGGGGGCGGGGCTGCAAAGCCAGAGCAGGGTTTTCCAAAGTGTGCAAGAGCCGGGATTAGCCACAGGAGCCGTCAGAAGGGCCAGGCCTACAGCAGCGATCTGAGGGCTAGTAAGACTGGGCTGCAAGCTTGGTGGGAGAGGCCCAGACAGCAGTGCCTTGGAGGGCACACTGCCGGCCGATGTCGGATGCAGGGTGGGTGTGGGCAGATGTGACAGCCCAGCCTGTCATCCCCAACCTGCACCTTCCAGAAATGCCAGGCCTCCGTCCTCACCTCCTGCACTTTGTCATTTTATAGCAGGAAACACAGGACATAGTCCTTGCCTAAAGTCCCACACAGGCAGTGAGTTCTTTCCTGGAGCATTCGATGCCCTCCTAGGTCTGGATAACATAACCCCTGAACACGCTGTTATGTCTTCTCCAAAGCAGAGGGGCCACTTATCTTCAGAGATGCTGTCGTGTCTAATAGTGCTGTACCCCTTTTGTTCTGTATTTTAGTGAGGGATTGCTTAAGAGACATCGTTTACATTTTGTACAATAGGGAGATCTCTTTTCAAAATCTGAAATAGCGAGATCAATGAGAAAATAGAAACAAACGAGGCATTCATGTGGTTGCTTCTAAAAGCAAGGCTGGGTATATTCTTCTATTTTTAATTAAACATTTTTTTTAATGTTTATTTTTGAGAGAGAGGAGGGGGAGATTTTGAGTGGGGGATGGGCAGAGAGAGGGAGAAACAGAATTGAAGCAGGTTCCAGGCTGTAAGCTGTCAGCACAGAGACTGACCCAAGGCTCAAACTCACGAACTGCGAGATCATGTCCTGAGTCGAAGTCGGATGCTCAACTGACTCAGCCCCCCAGGCTTCCCAAGACTGCATGTATTCTATGTGGACTGCATTGTATATGGAGTTGGCCCTTGAATGATGAGGGGTGGACATCCACTCCTCATGCTGTCGAAAATCTACATATAATTATTGATTTCCCCGCAAAATTAACTACTAATAGCCTACCTTTGACCAATAGCTTTAACATAAAAGGTCAATTAACACGTGTTTTGTATGTTCTGTGTATCATACATTGTATTCTTTTTACAGTGTATTTATTTAAGTACTCTCTACGTCCAGCGTCCGGCATGGGGCTTGACCTCACAACCCTGAGATCAAGAGTCCCACCATCTACTGATTGAGCCAGACAGGCAGCCCCTTATACGTTGTATTCTTGCAGTAAACTAAGCTAAGAGAGAAGAAAATGTTATTAAGAAAATGCTAAGGAAGAGAAAATACATTTGTAGTGCTGTCCTGTAAAAAATGCGTGTGCAAGTGGATGGACCCGTGCAGTTCAAACCGCTGTTGCTTAAGGGTCAACCATAGTTCAAAGCAGCTTTTTAAAAAACTGCTTTTGACAAACAACGTCATAATGTAAGAAGTAGGACCGAATTTTTTGCCGAACTGAAGAAAATAGAAAAGATTTTGCTACTCCTGACAATGTATTTTATTTTGCATAATGAGCAAGGTGACCATATTTACCAGACATCTACTAGACGCAAAGGCGTGAGCTGGGGGCCGGCAGTGACCTGAGACAAGACATTCAAAGGTCCTGCTAGGTTCTCTGCAGCGTGTGCAGGCGGGGGCGTGCCTGAGGCAGGGACGTGTGTAAGCAGGGACGTGCCAGAAACTAGACCTGCAGGAATCAGGGACGTGTGCGAACAGGGACGTGCACGGAGCGGGACGTGCGTGAGCGGGACGTGCACAAGCCAGAAACATGCACAGCTGGCGACTCAGAGGGGACTCAGAGGGGGCCAAGGACTCCTGAGGCAGGAGCTCTCACGGGCAGGGTCAGGAGGCATGATTCGCCCTGCAGGAGGTGCAGGTGGCTTTGGGAAGCAGGTAGGAGCACCAGGGATGAGGGGGACAGAGGCGGCCGTGGCTGCAGAAGGCTGTGGTTGCTGCACCAGCCTTTGGGCAGATTCTTACTGTCAACGCAACATGAGCAAATCTTTTAGAAATTGTAAAAAAAGGAAGGAGTTTAGTTCGAGCCCACGTGAGGTCAGCTGCCCAGGATACACAGTCTTCACAGAGAGGAGCATGCTCCCGGGAAGGAATATTGGGTGCAGGTCGGGTATGTTCTTTGTTACATGGAGAGTTCATCAACAAATCATCATCAGGAAGGATGTTCCAGAGAATTACAAAGTTTATCTTATGCTTTTAGTATGTGCAAGGTTGCAGGCTTTGGAGGTGTGGGTACTTAGGGAGATTTTTAATTTTTTAATTTATTTTTTTTATTTTCGAGAGAGAGAGAGAGAGAGGGAGAAAGAGAGCACGAGAGGGGAAGGGGGAGAGAGAGGGTCTCAAGCAGGCTCCATGCTCGATCCCATGACCCTGGGATTATGATCTGAACCAAAAGCAGGAGTTTTTGACACTCAACCACCTGAGCCACCCAGGTACCCCATGGGAGATTTTTAGTCTTTATTAAAATTTTTTTTTAATTTTTATTTTTGAGAGAGAGAGAGAGAGAGAGAGAGAGCAAGTGGGGGAGGGGCAGAGAGAGAGGGAGACACAGATTCCGAAGCAGGCTCCAGGCTCCGGGCTGTCAGCACAGAGCCCGACTCGGGGCTGGAACTCACAGACCGCGAGATCATGACCTGAGCCGAAGTTGGACGCTTAACTGACTGAGCCACCCAGGCGCCCCTCATTTCGACGATTTGAGAAATGTGGATGAACTTGTAATCAATTTGAGTCTTTCAGAGATGGCTCGGTGAGAGCAGCTGTCTGGGGAGAGGATCGTGCCTTCATGATGTGGCTGTGTGTTTCCTCTGGCAGAAAACCCTTCCCTGACGAAGGACATCATGTGTGCTGCTCTGAGCTGCCAGCGAGGTGGGGCGTGGCGTGTCCTTTCACCCGCGCTACAAGCGGCCGCCTTGGCTCACGGCCACTACCAGGTTTGTCCTCCGCCACGTGTCCCGGAATTTCACGTTCATCCCAATTGGCCCTGCGAGGTCGCGTCGGGTGCTAGGCCGCGGGGTGAGCCCTCTCCTCCCCTTCCTACCCCACCTCTCCCCTCCCCTCCCCTCCCCTCCCCTTGGCTTCTGCCAGGGCTCTGCTGGGGCGAGCCCGTGCACCCGTGAGTGCGGGCCGTCCC
The DNA here is from genome assembly GCF_007474595.2 of Lynx canadensis. Taxonomy (NCBI): domain Eukaryota; kingdom Metazoa; phylum Chordata; class Mammalia; order Carnivora; family Felidae; genus Lynx; species Lynx canadensis. The sequence goes on from NC_044304.2 coordinate 63,039,860, forward strand.
CGTCCCAGAAGTCTGCACACTGGCTCTTGAACAGCAACTCGTTACTGAGCAAATTCTGTGAACGTGTGTTAGAATAAGTTATGTGAAAAACAGAGGTTCCTCAATTCCTGATGATGTTAGCGTGCTGTTGAGTCTGCCCTCCTGGAGACTGCCCATGTGGGCTGCGTCTGACTGGTGGAGGTGCCCCACCGGAGGGGGCTGCTGTCCACCTCTTCCCAGTTCTTTAAACAAATTTTTTTAAATGCCTATTTTACTTTTGAGAGAGAGCGACAGAATATGAGCGGGGGAGGGGCAGAGAGAGAGGGAGCCACCGAATCCGAAGCAGCTCCAGGCTCCGAGCCGTCAGCACAGAGCCCGACGCGGGGCTCTGTTGCATCCACGCGACGCGACTCCTGAAACAGAATGCTACGGGCACCAGTGACAGTTGCAACAAAGTTTATTACAATGAGAGGCAAGGCCGACCGATCGGGACCAACACTCTTGATAAGAGTGTGGCCCTGAACAGCCGGGGTACAGAGTTTTTAAAGCCGATCACATCGTTTTATCATTATCTGGGAACAGAACAGATAAACAGTTCCCAGATGAGTCAGAAACAGTTATCGAATGAGGTGATCATTTTAGACTTTCTGCCGCTAAGTTGCAACCAGTGGATCTCCTTGACCTTGTCTCTGATGCTCTTTTTTGAGCTTTTGTTTCCTTCATTGGTAAAGCTGATTCACAAGAGTATGAAGTATGATTTAGAAGAGTAAAAGCAAGGTTGTTATCTTTTGACCTTCAGTGTCAGAACAAAGTTGTTATCTTTCAAGCTAAGCGTTAGCCCTACAGTACAATTTAACCCTTACAGCTCGAACCCATGAACCGCGAGATCGTGACCTGAGCTGAAGTGGGACATTCAACTGAGCCACCCAGGCGCCCCCACCTCTTCCCAATTCTGGGTTCAGGGACGTCGTGCTGGTGGCTTGAGCTAGGCCATGGTGACGCCATGTACACCACGGAAATTGGCAAATTCTACGAATAAGATCTTTTTACCCAGGGAGCCAGTTATTAAACATTTACGAGCCCGTTGTGGGTTTTGACTCCTGGAGAACATGCCAGTACCGGAACCTTCTTTCCTTCAAGCGCTCATCCTGGACGCCATTTATCCCTTGCGTTCTCCAGTGACGCTGCTTTAACATATGTCCAGTGGAAGCTGGATCATCACCCCGAATAGAGAGAGGGGTGCTCTGGACAGGCTGGAGGAAGTGAGGCTAAGCCCCAAACCTGGTGACGTCTTGGAAGGCCTCCCTCGCTGAGGAGCAAGAGTCCCGGGCCCTGCGTCGGGCTCGAGGAGGGGTGACGTGTTTGGGAAGCCAGGGGGCTTCTGCAGAGATGACGCCTTGGCGGCCCGTTGATTTATTTAGACCCTCCACATCTTATTTGCGCCTCCTGCAGGTCTTTGTCCCGTATTAAATGTGGATCCATAACAAAAAAACCCGACAGCCGATTTTTGAGTGCCGAGTGAAGTTTGCAATCATAGAACAAGGCCAGAACCGCCAGCATTCAAAGCTGCCTCAAGGATCGGGTTTCTAGTTCCAGTTATCAGGATTGTCCACGGTTCTGGCTGGAAACGGCGAGGTCCGTTTTGATAGAGAGCCGACGTTCCTGTCTTTCGTGACAAAAATAGAATTTTGCTGATCTCAGGATGCCAAAGCCTCGAGGACAGATCAAGGTTTTCAAGAGCCTGAGGCTTTTAGAATTAGAAATGCTCTCCGGCTGGGGTGTGAAGTGCCCTGTGCCAGGCAGAGGTGAGGGAAAGGCATGGAGCTATTTTTAGCATCCAGGCAACTGACGGAATGGAACGTTCTAACACAGAATCGCCTCGGGGCCAGGGGACGTGAGAGCCCTAGCCAAGTTGATGAGGCCAGGGTTGGGGGTGCGGCCCCACGCCTTCTTTCGCTCATGCCCCTCAGTGGTGGAAAACAGCAGTCAAGGGGATCAGAATTTACATTAAACTATGACGCAAGCGCCCAGTGAGTCTTGACGTGGAGAATGTGGCTGGGACCTAGCTTGGACTGGGGGCTTCCTGCCCTCTCCCCAGATCTAGCCCTTTGGAACCCCCCTGGGCATCATTGCTTCTGCACAACAGACGGAGTTCACCTCGCTGACCAGCAACTGTGGGATTACAGACCTCTTTAGCCAGAGTCTGGCTCTTGTGCTTGGTCGCCTTAGCCTGTCCCCAAAGCACAGCCTCGCGAATGTCAGCCTCAGCTTTTGTCCCCGACACTTCCTGCGTGGAGCATGGGGTGTCTGTGATGAGGGAAGCCAGAACTTTCCTTCCAGTGTCCTTGCTGCTGGGGAGGGGCGTGCACTTTCCTTTCTCTGCAACCCTCTATATATCAAAATTATTGCGTTGTTAAATTTAAGAATAAAATCCAGAACAGGAATATTGTAAATGAGTAGCATTACGTTTCATGTGCATAAAATTACAAAGTATGAACTAAGGATTCTTTTGTAAAAGGGAAGGCAGCCTTGTGCAGCAGATTTTCTTCAGCCCACGTTCTCAGAAGTGAGTTGTACCCATAGTTCTGACCTGGATGCATCTGTGACCTGTGTGCTGGGAAGAGGGGCCTCCACGGACGAGGGGGATATTGAGATGGGGTCTGGATGTCCAGCCACCTTGCAGATGCTCTGCCCGATGGCTGTCTGTCCTCTGGGTTCCTCCCCAGGATGCAAGCCTCTGGGAGGCAGGGGATTTGTGTCTTGTGTTCACCACTCTGGGCTGGTGCTCAGGAGGGGTTTTCTGAACGGGTGAATGATTGAACCGTTCTATAAGATTTCTGTTCTAGCTTCATTCCCAAATTGATGGGGAAAACGTGAACTGGGAAAGGGAGCCATGATCCTGGGCGAGTAAGTGAAGAGGTGCCCAGGTGTGTGGTGGTCTGCTGGCTGGATCGGCTCCCCCGGGATGCAGGTCCCAGGTGCTGTGCTGGTGGTGGTGGTGGTGGTGTGGATCTGGGTGCTCTGATCGTGTATGAGTGCTCCCAGTGTTATGTGTGGGAGTGCTCCCCGGTTCCATGTCTGGGATTGTTCCCTGGTGTCCTGTGTGTGAGTGCTCCCTGGTGCCCTGTGTGTGTGCTCCCTGGTGTTCTGTGTGAGTGCTCCCCAGTGCCATGTGTGTGAGTGCTCCCAGATGTTGAGTGTAAGTGCTCCCTGGTGCCCTGTGTGTGATTGCTTCCCAATGCTGAGTGAGTGAGTGCTCCCAGGTCTGAGTGTGTGAGTGCTCCCCATGTGTGTGCCCTGTGTGAGTGCTCCTTGGTGCAAAGTGCGAGAGTGTTCCCCAAGGCTGTGTAGATGCTCCCAGGTGCCCGGTGTGTGAGTGTTCCAGGTGCCAAGTGTGAGGGTGCTCCACAGTGCCATGTGTTAGTGCTCTCCAGGGCCGTGTAGGTGCTCCCAGGTGCCCGGCGTGTGCGTGCTCCCCTATGCCCTATGTGTGAGTGCTCCCCGGTGCCAAGTGCGAGAGTGCTCCCGGAGCTGCGTAGGTGCTCCCTGGTGCCAAGTGTGAGGGTGCTCCACAGTGTCGTGTGTGAGTGCTCCCCGGGCTGTGTAGGTGCTCCTTGGTGCCAAGTGTGGGGGTGCTCCACAGTGCCGTGTGTGTGCACACGTGGGAGTGCTCCCCACTGCCTTGCCAAGTCTCGGGCCCCCAGGCAGATCCTCACGGCTGCGCCAAGTGACTCCTGGGCGCAGGTCCCTGTGCCTCCGCACGCAGTACTCTTCACATGTAACTCTCCCTGGAACGCGTGTTTCTTCGCGCTCTCTGGTCACCTGAGTGATCCGTGGTTTCCTTTGCAAGAGCAGCTAAGGTGGGTGTGAGAGAAACGTGTGGAAGCTGTGGTCAGCAGAAATCTCATGTAAGTGTCGCTTTCCTCTGGTCCTTTCTTCCTGCAATTGCATAACCTGGGGCCAAGCTTCCACCATCAGGAAGGGTCGCGGGATGTAAATACAATATGAGGACGCGAACACGGTGCTGGCGCTGTGACCGACTGACACGTGGTGGGATTTCTGTGTCAGGGGAAGGTACGGACCAGCCTGTGTGTCTTACGCGTACTTATGCACGTGCAGCTCTCCCGTGTCCGTCACAAACTGTTACATAGGAAAGAAGTTTTGCGTTTTTACCGATTTATAGGGATTATTTTAAAAGCCTTTTTTATGAAATGGTCTCTTGTGAAGCTGGTTAACGTTCGTAAGAAGACGCTGAGATGACCAAGGACTCCTGGAGTCAGGGTCTAGACTGGGGGATTCCATCGAGCCCCTGGGAGTCCTGGGAGCACCTCCCTCGCCGAGGGGAAGATCGGGCGCTTCCGGGCTGCGCTGCGGACTTCAGGACAGGGCAGACCCAGCTTTTACCCACTTGATGGATGGACGACCACATACGGTTTCTTCTTAGTGGTCGGTTTTGTGGCGGGGAATTGTGCAAAGTGTCAGTTTTCAAACCAGGAACAGACTCCAGGAGGCCAAGTGCCAGGTCACCAGCTGGGCTGTGCTCACACCCTGTCAGGCCGGGGAGGACATGCCCCTTGCCTGGAGGGCCAGTGGCAGAGGAGGGCACAGAGATGGTCCCCCGTGGCCCAGCCACTGATGGCAGTGCAAGGGAGCCAGCAGACCTGCTCGCACGTGCCCTGTGTCTGGTGCTGCGTCTCCCGAGGCCCAGGAAATAATCACACGCTGTACGCGGGGTGGGGTGGGGGGCGGGGGGAAGCATGCGTTGATCCGGGAACTGGACGGGAGCCCTTACCAACAAGTGTGTGTGTTTCTAACCACATCCTTGCTGTTTTCTAGGAAATAGAAGAGACATGGTCCTCACCTCTCCAGCTGGACTGTGAAAGTCTTAGCAGGAATCTTTCCAGCACCCTGGCGAACTTCAAGACTAGCCTGGAACACGCCACTGACCAGGACTGTGAATGCGAGCCGGTGCTGGACTTGGCCCAACAGCGCGTGCACACGTATGTGCGAGCTCAGCCCCGTGCCTTCCCCGTGCTTTCCCCCGCCTTCCCCCGCCTTCCCCCACCTTCCCCACGGTTTTCTTCATAAAGATGTCTCAGGACCTCAAGGGGTGGCTGGGTGGCTCGATCGGTTGAGCGTCCACCTCTTGATTTTGGCTCAGGTCTGACCCCAGAGTCAGCACAGACCCCTGTGCTGAATGTGGAGCCTGGTTAAGATTCTGTCCCTCTCTCTCTCTCTCTCTCTCTCTCTGCCCCACACCTGCTCTCTCTCTCTTTTTACCCCCCTCAAAAGAAAAAGATGTCTTGAGTTTCTAAGTTATGAATCTCAGACAATCATGTGTACCGCATACTATGAATATGCATATTAATACATCAAAGTTTTCCATGGCTTTAAGTTAAAAAAATTTTTTTAATGTTTATTTATTTTTGAGAGACAGAAAGAGAGAGAGAGAGAGCAAGAAGGGGGGGGCAGAGAGAGAGGAGAGAGAGAAACTCAGGCAGGCTCCAGGCTCTGAGTTATTAGCACAGAGCCTGACGTGAGGCTCGAACCCACGAACCACGAGATCATGACCTGAGCTGAGGTTGGATGCTTGATCGACTGAGCCACCCAGGTGCCCCATTCATGACTTTTAAGTTTTTAATTAATTAATTAATTATTATTATTATTATTATTTGAGAGAGAGAGAGAGAGAGAGACAGTGTGAGTGAGTGTGAGGCAGAGAGAGAGGAGAGAGGGAAACTCAGGCAGGCTCCATGCTGAGATGAGCCCAACATGTGGCTCAATCCTATGACCCTGGGATCATGACCTGAGCCAAAATCAAGAGTTGGATGGTCAACTCACTGAACCACTCCAGAGCCCCTATTATTAATTTTTTATTAAGTCATGTCTACACCCAACGTGGGGCTTCAACTCCTGAACCCAAGATCGAGAGTCGTGCACTCCACCGACCGAGCCAGCCGGGCGCCCCCATAACGTTATGTTTTCAGTGGTGAAATATAAGAGCGGCATTAGCTCAAAGGCTAACTTTATTGATGATCGAGATACTAGATCAAACGTTAGAGATTACAATATGGTATCAAATGCGTTTTATAAGGGCCACCCAGGTGGTTCAGTGGTTGAGCATCCAACTCTTGATCTCGGCTCAGGTCATGGTCTCACGGTTCATGAGTTTGAGCCCCGTGTTGGACTCTGCACTGAGCCTGGAGCCTGCTTGGGATTCTCTGTCTCCCTTTTTCTCTGCCCCTCTCCCCAGCTCATGCTCTCTCTCTAAAAAGAAAAATAAATTTAAGTAAATAAATAAGTGAATACGTTTTGTAAGGGCAGTCACTGATTCCTGAAACTGCTTTCCTATTGGATTAGCCTTGTTCTGTGTCCTCTACGTCTGTGCCCCCGGAGGAGGAGCTCAGACACTTTGTATCCTGCAAATGACTCGGAAAGAATGATGTTCACCTGACTCCTTGGGGTCCCAGCTTCCTACGCATTCCGTGATCTATCCTGTCTGTTGTTTCCATCAATGCAGAGTCATTCATGGCACACCCTTATCCCCCTGACTCCTCTCGCCTGGCAGGGGCCCCGAGGGGATGCTCCCAGAGCCACGATGGTGTCGGGCATTCACACTTGGAGAGCGTCAGGGGATGCGCTGTGTCTGATTATCTGAGGAAGCTTGTGGAAATGTGATGCGATCCAACTCCTCTCCTGGGAACGGGAGCAGTGTTATTCACCGTTGTTTCCGGGGCTTTATTTTGTCTAAATTAGCTTTAATTTTGTGCCATTTTAGGTTGGCCCAAAGCCTCGAGGAGACTTGGTTGTCGGGGAATCCCGTGATGGCCTTCCTCAGGAATTTCACAGTGACCGAAGGTAAGATGGGGTGCCTCCAAGTTCGCATCCTTAAAGATTGTGTTTTCTCACACAAATATGTTCCTAAGATAAAACCTACAAAGGGGAAGTTACTGTATGTGGGAAATAATTCAGAGCTTGGCTTCTCTGACATATTTGGGGTCAAGAAGGAAAGTCAAAGTCCTAAAATCCTAGGGACCAAAACCGGGAGCGGGAAGGATGAGAAACTCCCGTGGTCTGGGTTTCGCCCCGGCCCTGCCTCCCTGGACAAGCCATTCGGTGTCCGTCTGTTTTCTGTCTGTTTAGTCTGTACAATTCATAACGGCTGCGAAGCAGCAGCATGCCCCATGTGGTGAGTTTTGGAAAAATCCTCATGCCATCCTCCTCTTGTTAAAAAAAGCGGGATAAGTAAATATGTGGACAGAGTTTCCTGCAGGCACTGTCACTGTCCCCTAAGAAAAACATCTTTCTGGAGTAGACCCTAAAATATACAAGTCTTAGAGAGAGGAGTCACCTGAGCGGGGACAGACCTTGGGTTTGCCTTGGGTTTGCCTTGCCTCCAGTGTGAATGATCCGGGCTCCGCAGGACGTGACTTTGTCTGGTGTTTATCGTGAGCTGGACAATCCTCGCTGCGGTCTAGTTATCGATTCTCGTTTTCACAGTTAGCAACAGCCCAAACATTTATCGTTACAGAATTCCCTTTCCTTTGATTATTTTTCAGATGTCAGAGTCAAAGATGTGATGCAGAACGTCTCCAAGCTCACCAGGGAGCTCCAATCTTCCATCCATGTCTCAAACGAGACCATCCACAGTGTTCTAGAAGCCAGCATCTCCCATTCCCAGGTGCGGTGCCCCTGCGTCTCTGCCCACTGAGCTGGCTGCTGTCCCTCAGGAGGGGGTGGGCCACTGCGCCAAGGGGCTGGCTGGAGGCAGGAAGGGGTAAGAGGCCAAGCTGGGCGCCAAAGAGCATCACTGGCGATGTCAAAGCCTTGGGGTCTTTACTTCTACAACGTTGCCTTCTTGAGGTCAGAAAGGCTAAAATTGGTGATGGTATTCAATCCAGTTGCTCCCAACCTTGATGCACGACCCCCCAGGGCAACCCTGCTTGGTTAAGTAGGGGTTGCACATTCTTAAAAATGTACAAAAACAAACGTAGAAAATTCTAAACATCAACTATGCTTGCCTTTAAGTTGAGAATAACTTTCTGTGCTGACCGCGTGTGGAGGGCTTGGTTTATCAGTGTAAGCAGCCGGGTAATGAGCTGTGTCCCATCCCGGGTGGCTGGGATGCAGGGTCAGCATGCACAGGGGGTACGGGGAGGGCCGTGCGCTGGCTGATGCTGGGTGAAGCTCGTGCACAGAGGTGGGAAGAGTGTCGCCCACGGCTGGGGTCACAGGAGCCTTTGCTGGCAGTTTTCTGAGACGCCCTTTCAGGCATTTCCAGCTGGAGGTTTACTTCCTGTTCTAAGAACCTTCTAGAAGCAGTAACCGTGAAGATGGCTCTCCAGGGAATGTTTCTGTTGACAATTAGCTGGGCCCCGATAGACATTCACTTTCATGTTGATTCTATAACCAGGATCCAAAGGCAAGCCCGGACAGGTGGCTCCATCACGGGCACGCCTCATCTTCCTGCGTGTGGCAGACATTGCCAGTCATATACATTCTGGGTTTGTGGCACCCCTGCATCCCGGGAGTCTGTCGGTGACAGTTTTCCAGCAGTGTTTGCTCACTTCTTGTCTCTATTGCATTTTGGTAATTCTCACGATGTTTCAAATGTGTTCACTATTATTGCATTTGTTACGGTGACCTGGGATCCGTGGTTACGACTCACCAAAAGCCTATTTGGTGGTTAGCAGTTTAAAAAAAATTTTTTTTAATGTTTTTTATTTTTGAGAGAGAGGTAGAGTGAGAGAGAGACAGAGAGCAAGGAGAGGAGAGGCAGAGAGAGAGGGAGACAGAATCCAAAGCAAGCTCCAGGCTCCAAGCTGTCAGCACAGAGCTCAATGCGGGGCTCGAACCCACCAACCATGAGATCATGACCTGAGCCGAAGTTCGACGCTTAACCAACTGAGCCACCCAGCCACCCCGGTGGTTAGTGTTTTTAAGCAGTAAAGTATTTTTTCACCAGGAAATGTACTTGTTAAAGACCTAATGCTGTTGCACACTTACTAGGCTACAGTGCAGAGCAAATGGAACTTTTTTGTTCCCTGGGAAGCCAGAAAAATTCATTTGACTCCCATTATTGTGATACTCGCTTTATTGGCAGTGGTCTGGGACCGAACCCGCAGTATTTCCGAGGTGTGCCTGTCATTCAGAATTAATCTGCAGTGAGAAAGACCTAGGTTAGAAGCTAGGAACCCAAAATTCTAATGACAGTATCACCAAGTTCCTTAGGGTGAGTCTTGGAAAATTCCGTTGCCGGAGCTTGTAATGGGGGGTATGGAGCAGTGGCCGCATCAGTTCTGGTATCTGACTAACAATGCTGGAAAGGGAAGGGACTGGTTAGCTAGCTTCCGGGGTCCCTTTCAAGCTCTTACCATACTTGGGTTTGGGCTCAACTGTTTAGACACCTTTTTTTCCCATTGACGTGTAGTTGACATTTAATATTCAGTTAGCTTCAGGTGTATAAGGTAGTGCTTTGACGACTGTATGTATAATGGATGCTCACGGTGATGAGTATTTCTCAGTAGTATTGACTGTTTTCCCTATTCTGTACCTGTTCATCCCCTTCGCCCATCTCGCCCGTCTCCCCACCCGCCTCCCCTCTGGCAAACGAACAACAAAACAGAGAGAACAGACTTCTATGTACGGAGAACAAGGGCTGGGCCCAGCACTTTGGGATGGCGGCTGCCTGACGAAGCCAGCAGCCAGCAGGTGTCACTGGCGCTCTATCCTGGGAGTGCCGGTCCCGCCTCGTAAGGCCATCTTGCCGTGGACGTGGTTGTGGGTTGTGCAGGGTTTTACGTTCACGTGTCCTCCTCCGCCTCACTGACAATGACAGTCATGGTTGCACCTAAGGAGCTGGACAGGCAGGTGACTCGGAGGTGTGCCAAAAGCTTGCGTTTCTGCTGTTCAACCAAACACAAGGTGCATGCTTCACTAGCTCAGTGTATCCACAGACCCACATGTGTCTCCGGACCCTAAGTAATGAAGTCACGTTTGGTGAGGGGACGGCACTGTGGGGTCTGGTTCTTTCTGGACTGTCAAGCAGACAATATTTTTGGTGGAAACCTCTGTGTCTTGCTCCCTGGACTCGTCTCTCCTGATTTCAGTGTTTGCGAGTTTCTGACATCAGAGTCTTGGGTGGCCCGCAGGGAATATTTGTCAGTGGCACGAGAGCCCTGGACAGACTGCAAGAACTCTCATTCATTCATTCATTCACTGAAATTTTCCCTTCCACTAGGTGTACTTCTCAAAGTGCTAGGGGAGAGGACATTCTAGAACTTTCTATGGCAGTGGCCCACATGCTGCACATGCAAGTTCACATGTGTGGGTGAGCGGACAGCGTTGGGGTCAGGTGGGAGTGATGAGAAACCCCCGGCCGTGAAGAGCCGTGTGGGAGAGTCTTAAGCTTGGAGATGTGGACACAGGGCTGGAGGCAGGGAAGCTGGAGAGGAGGCGCTGATCCCAGGCCTCAGTTCTGGCTCCCAAGAGCCTGCTGGGGGGGCCCGTGGGCAGCTCCCCTCCCCTGTGGTGCTGCATTCTTTAACACCAGCAGATCCCATTAAACCGAGATCCCAGACTTGGGTGTGTGGGACCCCTGTGTCCGCCTCGCCCGCCTCCATCCTGGGCTTGGATCCCCTTCACCGGCCCTGTGGGGTTCCCATGTATTTTATGCTGTGATGCCGCGTTGTTGGCTTCGAGTCAGCGGTCACTTCCTTCTTTGTATTCAGCCAAATTTTTATTCTTTAAAATTAGCAATGAGGTCAGAGTCAGGACCCAGATAGACTGAGAGAGAGAGAGAGAGATCAAAGGGTCTGTCTACCGTCGGTGTCCATTTGCTTTTTACCCGAAAGAAGCAAGCACATGAGGACAGCTGGGGAGATGGGCGCTGTCCATGGTCCTAGCATGAGGACGGCTGGGGAGATGGGCGCTGTCCATGGTACTTGGCAGATCTCTTCCTCTTGGGGGTGTTCTTGTCGGGGAAGGTGGGGAGGGGACACTTCAAGAGCTCCCGTGTCTCTGGGGCGGCTCCGGAGAGAGAGGGCATTCTGAGACTTTTTCTTCTTTCCCTCAGGCAGAGAGGCTGGGCCTCAGTGGAACTGGCCCGGCGTACCTCTCGCTCGACGCTGGTTCCCTGGGCACTGTTGACAGCTGGCAGGCACGGTTTGGGAGCACAGAGATTCCTTATGGGAATTTAGCCAATATCATTCTTCTCCTTTGTTGCAACACACGAAGTCTGTCTGCTGAAAAGCTGCAACAGATCGTTCTTGGCGTTGCTTACCCCAGAGCAGACCCCGGTCAAAATCTGCTTCTTTTGCGGGGAGCCTGGGTGGCTCAGTTGGTTAAGTGTCCGACTTCAGCCCAGGTCATGATCTCGAGGTTCGTGGGTTCGAACTCCGTGTTGGGCTCTGTGCTGACAGCCCAGAGCCTGGGGTCTGCTTTGGATTCTGTGTCTTCCTCTCTTTTTGCCCCTGCCTCACTTGGACTCTGTCTCTCTGTCTCTCTGTCTCTCTCTCTCTCTCTCTCACACAGAAATAAATAAACATTAAAAACAAAATTTTTAAAAATCTGCTTGTTCTGGCAACTGCTCCCACCCCAGAGAGAAAAAAATAGTTAGTAACGTGAGTGGAGCTGAGGGTCTCTGGCCCATGTGCAGGATTTTGGCCAGGTGTCTCCTAGAAGACATGACCAGCTATGTGGGGCATCTTACCCTGGAGGCTGAGTTTCCAGCATTTTCCACAAGGGACCCCATCTCTGTGTTGTGAGGCTGGGTTTATGGTCCTTTTCATCTGGGCACCTGAGACACTCCACCATCTCTAAAATCAAAAGTGTCACTCTCTGCTGCTGACGGGACACGACTCTGCCGCTTACACACATGTATTTTCAAACCTGCTTCACTGGATTTACGTTGATCCCTGCCCAAGTGCCTCTTGCTAGTTGCAGTCAATTTTTCTAAACTGCAACGTATTTTTAATCCTGGCTTTCCTTCGCAGAGTGTCTTGTTGATCTCGCCTTGCCCGTCACAAGGGACAGGAGCATATTTCGGTATTTTTATTCAAGTCGTGAATGCAGGAGGGTGGCCACACCTGTTTATCAGTTTGGGCTCTTAAATCAGCTGCAGCACGTAACCTGGGGTTCTGGCTTGTCCTAACCTAATAACTTTGCTGTCCAAAGGAAAGAATTCTTGGGGTGCCTGGCTGGCTCAGTGGGTTAAGCGTCTGACTTCGGCTCAGGTCATGATCTCACTGTGAGTTTGAGCCCCGTGTCAGGCTCTGTGCTGACAGCTCAGAGCCTGGATCCTGCTTCGGATTCTATGTGTCTCTCTCTGCCCCTCCCCTGCTCATGCTCTGTCTCTCTTTCCAAAATAAACAAATGTAAAAGTAAAATAAAAAAAAAAAAGAATTCTGTATAGACGTGGCTCATTTGACTCTCCCCACGTGGTTTGTGGCCACGGCCATTTTCTTCAAGAGTTCCCAGATAGCCCACGGGTCAAAATACATCCAAGGGACTGACCCTGCCCTGTGGTGGTGATTCCTGAAATCTGCTTTAAGAAATAAAACTCAGGTAGATTTCATTTCCTCCGTGACTTCCTAAATAGTGTAGATGGTAGACCCATTATCCTGTGGAGTCTGGAGAGGGAAAATGTTCTGGAAGTGGAGCCAGCCAGCCAAGGGGAGCGGGGTCTCCCGTCCGGACCTGTAGCAGAACTGGGGCCTGCCTCAGTGGGCGAGGGGGGCCATTACTCCTGCCCTAGGGGCCAGCCTGTGGTTCACGCAGGGCAGAGATAACCCATGACATCAGTTACCGGGAGAGCCGGGGTCAGGGCCCAGCTGCCCCCAGGTGCTCATGCCCGTCTGTGGCTCATAGCTCATCGGCGGTTGAGCAGGTCTGAGCCCCGCCACCCCCGTCTGTATGTGGAGCATGGAGTTTCCACCCTCTGCTCTCATCTTGCTGGTGGCTCCACCGGCACAACTTTGACACCACGGACTCGCTTTCCCCGTTTCTAGTCCTTCTGCACCACGGACAGTGTTTCCTTTCTGGTTGTAATTAGGCTGAGAGCAGCAAGTCTGAGTCTAGAACGGTCAGCCGGGCAGAGTCCAGGCCGTCTCTGGGGTGCCCCGGCTCTCAGCGCAGGGACCTGCCCGCCACCCCCCCACCCCCCCCGTTGGGCCCTCCCCTCCCCCCACACCAATGTGAAGCAAGAGCATCAGCACACCGACGTCCCTGTCCCGGATAATTGGCCAGTCAGCCTGAGTAGCACAGATGAAAGACGCCCGTTCCACTTTGACGAGGACTCGGGTGTGGCATTTCCAGCCCAACAAAAGTGTTATTTTTGTTTAACTCCCCACCTGCTCCCACCTGCTTCTGGTGTCTTCCAAGCAGGAAAAGTGGACTTGGTGAGATTCAGGAAAGATAAAGAGTAAGGTCTGGAAAAGCACAGAGAAGTGGATGCAGATATGCCTCAGGGCAGAGCTCTCATGTGTAGCTCTCATTCTGTGACAGGGCATGGGACCTCCACGTTTTGGTTAAAGAGGCGTATGCAAGTTTTTTAATGTTTATTTTTGAGAGGGAGAGAGAGAGAGAGAGAGGGGCACAGAGAGAGAGCGAGAGAGAATCCCAAGCGGGCTCCGCACTGTCAGCACAGAGCCTGATGCGGGACTCGAACCCACCAACCCTGAGATCAAGACCTGAGCTGGAATCAAGAGTTGGACGCTCGCCTGACTGAGCCACCCAGGCGCCCCAGGCGCCCACAATTTTTAAGATGTGTTTTTGCTCTGGGACAAATTCTCCGAGATGCATTGATTGTGACCCTCCCTGGGGGCCACGGGGTGATGCATTAGATGGGAGCCAAGACCAGGCTCCAGAGCAGACCCCAGAGGGGCTGTCGTTGGCTGGTTCTGGTCGATGCTCACCCGAAGTCTGGGGCACTCTGGAGTCGTGGGCTCCAGTGCATCCCATTTTCAAGGAAAACTTCATACAGACTCCCAGTTCGTGGAAATGATGGAAGAGAGGCCACCCCAATTAAGGCAAATGGTGGATGTCCATACTCCAGCCGTTCCTCCTCTTGGAATGTAACCCCCTTCCCATAAAGGCAGCTATCCTCTACCCCCACGAGAGCACATTTGAAAATGGTGGCATTAAGGAACCTTTCTCAAGTTGTGTCTGGATCCTACATGTCCCTTATGAAGAAGGGCACCTTGTTTAAGTAGGTGTGAAAACACTTAATGTATCTCAGAGATTCAAAATGTACATCAGTGATAAATGGAGCATCTGGCCATTTGTGCCGGAGGACCCAGGAATATTTGGTCAAACCCCAGTCTAACGGTTGCCATGAAGGTATGTTTTAGATGAGATTAGCATTTACATCAGTAGACGTTGAATAAGGCAGATCAACCTCCATGGTGTGGGTGGGCCTCGTCCAATCAGTTGAAGGCTGTAATAGAAAAGATTTTAGGTTCCCAGAGGAGGAGGGAATTCTGCCTCTAGGCCCAAGCTACAACTCTTCCCTGGGCCCTCAGCCTCCCGGCCCACCCTTTGGATTTTGGACATGCCCCTCCACAATCATGTGAGCCAATTCCTTAAAACACCCATGTACACGTCAACGCACATCCTGTTTGTTCTGACTGATAAACCTGATGGATGCAATCTTCGGTTTCCTTTTTTTTTTTTAAGTTTATTTATTTATTTTGAGAAAGCAAGAGAGAGCGCAAGTGGGGAAGCGGCAGAGGGAGGGAGAGACCGAATCCCAAGTAGGCTCCACGTTATCAGTGCAGAGCCCGACATGGGTTTCCAAGTCATGAACTGTGAGATTGTGACCTGAGCTAAGACCAAGTGTCCGATGCTTCACCAACTGAGCCACCCAGGTGCCCCAACAATCTTCTATTTCTTAGTGGTTTTCCTGGGCTCTTTATGGCACGGTATGAAGGCGTCTGATGAGGTCTGCCTGCTCTTGAGGCTCCTAATAAGTGAATAATGGCTTCTGCTGGGTCTCACTTGGCCTGAATGTGTCATAGCAATCGGAGGCATCGTGGTATAAACACACATGGGAAGTCCGGTTTTGAAATTGGGCTTTACACCTTGCCCTGTTGTGAAGGTCACGGTTGAAAGCCGTTTGCAAACAGGGTCGCGCCTCGGAGCCCCTCGCGGAGGCGTGCGGCTCTCGTAAGCCAGACGATGATGCGAGTGGCCCTCAGCTTCTCCTCTGAGTGTGGATGCTTTTCCTTTTCAAAAACTTACCACAAGCTTGGACGTCTGGTTTTCGTTGTGGAAAGGGAGGCGGAAGAGAATGATTTCACACCGACAGTTGAAGAGCGAGGGGTGCTTGACTGCAAGTGTGGATTAAGGCTCCATGTCAGAGTCTCGGGGAGGCAAGGGTGGCATGCGTGAGCCCCGAGGGGCGGAGGGTGGTTGGTCCTATGGCGCGGCCCCGCGTCATCAGAAGGGGCAGATTGTTTCAAACGTCGGAGAATCGTGTGCACATTTTAGGAGCGTGTCCGTTCGGAATGCTTGAAAGCACACAGAGGTTTGCGCTGTTGGCAAATCCTCAGCCCTTGTGGGGGGCGGGCTGTGGGGGGCTCCTCGCTGAGGAAGCTCCGTGCCTGGGGGCTGCGCCTCCGAGGATGCTCCCTTCTGACCCTCCCGCTCTGTAACAGGTTCTCTGGAGCATCCTCGCGGTGGCTTTGTCCGGAAGGTGTGATCTAGACGCCCTTCGCCTGCTACTGGCGTTTCCCGAGGACGGGAAGTCGGAGTCTGCGGTGCGGGAAGTGTGTGCCCTGCCCGGGCCCGAAGTGTATTCCCTGATTGTGTCCATGAGTCAGAACCTGAATCTGCGGAGTTTCATTTACAAAGTAAGGGGGGGTGACCATGGTGGGGGGGGCTGACATGGGAGGCATTGCATCTGCAGAGGGGGCCTGCCACGCGGCCGTGGGGGCCCAGCAAGGTGCACACCCCGCCAGCCTCCGCCAGCCTCTGTGTCTCCTGTGCACTGACTCTGGGAGGGGTGGCTCGAAGCAAGGGGTGCCCAGGAGACCTCCCAGGGGGCCCCTGGAGTCAGGCCTATCGGGACATGTGGCACAGCGGTGGTGGTGGTCAATGTGGTCAGCACAGAAGGACCAATAAGGAAAAGCCCTTCCCCATGTGGGGTTCCTTGGGGCTGTGAGAGCAACCCCCACGAATCAGGAGCTGCTCCCATCCCTCCTTGGCCTTGGCCTTTTCTGCCCCATTATGTTCTGAGACCCACAGCCTCTGTCCTGTGAGCATGATGTGCCCATCTCTGCCAGGCCCTGGTCACTTGGGGAAGCAGCTCATTACCTGACCCACACGCTCCCACACATGGCAGATGGGACAGTGTGTGAGGGAGAGGGTTGACTGTGGATGGTGAGCACGTTAACCCGGGGGTGCCCCGGTTAACCTCCAGTGACCCCCCCTGTGTGGACGGTGAGCACCACTAACCCAGGGGTGCCCCGATTAACCTCCACTGACCCCCCTGTGTGGACGGTGAGCACCACTAACCCAGGGGCGCCCCGATTAACCTCCAGTGACCCCTCCGTGTGGATAGTGAGCACCACTAACCAAGGGGCACCCCGATTAACTTCAGTGACGCCCCTGTGTGGATGGTGAGCACCACTAACCCAGGGGCGCCCTGATTAACCTCCAGTGACCCCTCCATGTGGATAGTGAGCACCACTAACCCATGGGCACCCCGATTAACTTCAGTGACCCCCCCACCATGTGGATGGTGGGCATGATAACCTGGGGTGCCCCCATTAACCTCCAGTGACCCGCCCCCCCGCCGTGTAGACGGTGAGCACAGCTAACCCGGGGGCGCCCCCATTAACCTCCGCTGACCACCTTCTGGGCTCTGCCTCTTCTAGAAGTTCTTTGTCTTCTGTCCTCCACTGAGTCTTACACTTCCAGAAACTTTGCCTGTGCCCTTAGGGACCAGCCTTGCTCCACGTTCCTCCCCAGGGACAGATTTGCTGACATCTGGGCTCATCAGAGGTGGCACAGGTGTTGACAATGGCAAAAGTGCTTCCAAACTGGGGGAACGGCTGTGGGGTCAGGAAAAGGGGGGGTTTGCCTTCCCAGCCTAGTTTCTTCGTGGTCCCCCTCCCTCTGCTGGGTAATTGTTAGGTTACACACGCACACACATTCATAGAACAAATACTTTCAGATCAAGTATATTTAAAATGCACAGGCAGGAGGGGGGCGCCTGGGGGTCTCAGTCATTAAACGTCCGACTCTTGGTTTCGGCTCAGGTCATGATCTCACAGTTCATGAATTCGAGCCCCATTTGGGCTCTGTGCTGACAGTGCAGAGACTGCTTGGGATTCTCTCTCTCTCCCTCTCTCTCTCTCTCTCTCTCTGCCCCTCCTCTGCTCGTGCTCTCTCTCCTCAAAAATAAATAAATAAAAACCTAAAAAAAAAGAATTGTTTTATTTTCACTCTTAAAATATCCACTTTAGGCATCTCCAAGATAAAGAGAAATACTTGGAAATTGATTTTAATTAAAATTTTGTTTAATGTTTATTTTTGAGAGAGAGAGAGAGACCGCAAGTGAGCAGGGGAGGGGCAGAGAGAGAGGGAGACACAGAATCCGAAGCAGGCTCCAGGCTCTGAGCTGTCAGCACAGAGCCCGACTTGGGGCTCAAACCCACAAACTGCAAGATCATGACCTGAGCTGAAGTCGAAAGTTTAACCGACTGAGCTCCCCAAGGGGCCCCCGATTTTAATTTTAACAACAGATTGTATTTCTTCCTGGTTTACGTTTGAGCATTGTTGGCGTAATCAAGGGTGTGATGAAAACCTGAACCAGGTGCACGCCAATGAAGAGGACGTTGATACGGCACAGCCAAGACGTCTCCCTAGATCGAGAGAGAATAAAATCCAATAACCAGGCTTTCACTGCTCACGCAAGGCTCATGAGAGTAGAATGTACAATGTTGGTTATTTCACGTTGTGTCTTTTCCCTTTGAGACTCTGCTGCCTTTGGAAGCGAGCAGAGTGCTCAGCTCCCTGTTGGACGTGGTCTCCAGGCTCAGCCACCTGCTTGCCAAAGCCGGCTACGTTCTGGAATACCTTCCCGAATTTCTTCGTGTGAATAAAATCACTGCCTTGCTGGACACGCCCGACTTTCAACAGGTGTGTGTTCACTTTTGGTCCCCAGGGAAATATTCAGATTTGCTGCTTTGGCCTGTATTTGTCTTCCGGCATCTAAAGTTTGCAATGTGGCAGCAAAACATAGCAATGGGAGTACTTTCTGTGGCTGCGGAGGCAACAGCCTGGCAGGAACGCTGGGCATCTCCCTAAAAACCAGAGGTTGGAGACTTCATTGAGCCACATCCCCCCACATGGTGGTTGGAAGGGTTCACGCATAATCTGTGAAGTCTGAAATCCCTACATCGTGTATGAGCACACATGAAATTCCACAGGCTTGTTTAACTTCATCCCGAGAGTTAATTGCTTTCAAAAACCTTCACGTTTATTTACATGCAAATAATTGGCTTACGAAGTACAGATTATGTACTGCAAATACAAACACAAACTTGCAGGAAGTTAGTGGGGTGATGGTAGCTTTTGCTTGGACGCCGTCTGCCTGGACGGGATGCGCGAGGAGAGCAGGTGCGTGGGGACGCGCAGAGAGAGGTGCACGGTGCGGGGCGTATGGCAGGGTCCTCAGCGGCCTCGGGTAGGACAGTGCTGTGTTCATCCAGCTGATGGGCAGTTTGGAAAGCCGTCAAGTGTCTGGGGGATCTCGGCGGTAGACAAACGTGAAGAACATTAATTCGCAGATTTAGCGATCTTTTATGGATTGATCATTTATCACTGGACGGACCAGGATTTGCTGATGCGCGTGCGTGCGCGTGTGCGTGAGCGTGGTCTTTGTGTCTCCTAATGGGTTAAAGTCCAGAAAAATCACTGCACGTTTTGCGGGGTGTTTGGAGGGCAGAGAAGTCTGAAGCCCAGATTGCGTGCTCGGGCGTGGTGAATGTCTTGTGTGTTCATTCAGCTGGAGACAGGGCTCCCTTGCAGAAGGCGGAGTCCCTGTTGAACGATACCTTATTTGCCTCATGTTCTCAGGATCCACAGAATGGCCAGGCCAGAAGTTCAGCCTTCGGTTCTTTCCAGTCCGTGATGAAGAAGATTTGCAAGGAGCCCACGTCGTTTTTCAGCAGCTCCAACTCATTCATTAACTTGCCCAGAGTTAACGAGCTCCTGGGAGGGGACAAAGAAAAATTCAACATTCCCGAAGATTCAAGTAAGGCGACAGTAATCTGTGTTTGCATCTTGGCCACGAGCCCTGCTCTGTGCTGAATGTTCGGTGTGAGGGTGGGCGCATACTGGCAAAAAGTGGTCCCCCTCCACCTTCTCAGCTGTATCTCTCCGCTTTCACTGAGGCCGCACATGTGGACGTGGCTGGTGGCTTTGGAAGCCCCTGGTGCCCACCCACACTAGCTGATCTTCTCCCTGTGTCGTCAGGGAAATGACACAGGTCTTCTTGTATCCGTGTCTTAGATAGAGAGCATCGTGATTCAGAGATAAGATCACATGGCCAAAAAGGCATCACTTGTTCAGGGGTGCGGGGCGCCGAACCCCACAAGTGTACTGGCACGCTTAGTCTGCCTTTCTAATTAAAACATAGCCACTTTTTTTTTCTTAATTTAAAAAAAAATGTTTATTTGTTTTTGAGAGAGAGAAAGACAGAGCATGAGTGGGGGAGGGGCAGAGAGAGAGGGAGACGCAGAATCCAAAACAGGCTCCAGGCTCTGAGCTATCATCACAGAGCCCGACGTGGGGCTCGAACTCACGAACTGCGAGATCGTGACCTGAGCTGAAGTGCGATGCTTAACCGACTGAGGCACCTAGCAACCCCAAAAACATATCCACTTAAAGTGGGGCCAGGAAGTCGCTTATCCATCCACAGTCCTTTGCCACTGAGTCTCACAGAAGACAGATTTGTAGGTGGCTGCATACATTTCTCCTTGTTGTAGGATCTCACCACGTTGCAGGGACCAAAATGGTGCTCTTGGTCTCCGTGCCTGGACCCCCTCAGTGGTACTGGTCAGCTGGGGCTCCCCAATGGACCAGGGTGTCAGGGATGTCTGACTCTGGGGCTCCCAGTCCTTTTAAAAGGGTTTACCTGATTGCTCGGCCAGGATCATCTTCTTTTTTAGAAATGCCAGGTCAGCTGATTGGGGACCTTATTTACAGCTTCAGCATTCCTTCACCATGCCTGGGAAACCCACCCAGGGGATGGCATCTGTCATTCCCAGCTCCCGTCCGCAAGTCAGGGCATGAACGCCAGGGGCCATGTTGGGATTCTGCCTACCACCTGCCCCGATATATATACAAAATATATTATATTACAGATTATGTCTTATATACTTACATATATAAAACAGGCTATATATTACAAATTATGTATTATATATTTGTATATATTTCTTTAATATGAAAAATGTAAATCTAAATCTCTGTTTATGTACCATGTGCATGGGGTGGAGAGAGTCCTGGCAGGACCAGGGAGGAGGAGGAGGGGGCATTTTGTGGAGCTGGAGGCGTAAGGTATGAATCCACCTCACAGCAAACTCAGAGACAGTGTGTTCGTGTGCTCATCAGTGAGTGGATAGTTCAGGTAGTTCCAGATACAATATGATTTGGCAGTATAAACACACATTAATGTTGTTAATATCTGATAATTTTTGTTGTCCGCTTCTCTAATTCTCATGTCTTCTTTTTTTTCTTGCGCTTGGGTTTCTTGAGGATTTTTTATTTGCTCATGAAGTCTAATCATCCATCCTTCCATCCATTCCTCCATCAATCTATTCATCCATTTATCCTTCCTTCCTTTCTTCCATCCATCCATCCATCCATCCATCCACCCATCCACCTATCCATCCATCAATCCACCCATCCACCCATCCACACATCCATTGATCCATCCACCCATCCATCCATCCATCCACACATCCATCCATCCATCCATCCACCTATCCATCCATCAGTCCGTCCATCCATCCATCCATCCATCCACCCATCCATCCACCCATCCATTGATCCATCCATCCATCTATCCATCTATCCATCCATCCATCCATCCATCCATCCATTCACTTATCCATCCATCCATCCATCCATCCATCCATCCATCCACCCACCCATCCACCCATCCATTGATCCATCCATCCATCTGTCCATCCATCCATCCATCCATCCATCCACCTATTCATCCATTAGTCCATCCATCCACCCATCCATCCATCAGTCCATCATCCATCCATCCATCCATCCACTCACCCATCCACCCATCCATTGATCTATCCATCCATCAATCCATCCATCCACTCATCCACACATCCATCGATCCATCCATTGATCCATCTGTCCATCCATCCACCTGTCCATCCATCAGTCCATCCATCCACCCATCCATCCATCAGTCCATCCATCCATCCATCCACCCACCCACCCATTCACCCATCCATTGATCCATCCATCCATCTATCCATCTATCCATCCATCCATCCATCCATCCATCCTTCCGTCTATCTTTACATCTACCCATCCTTCCATCCATCATTTAACCATCCATCCTTCCATCCATCCCTCTAGCTATCCATCCATCCTTTTATCCATCCATTGATTCATTCATTCACACACTCACTCAACCATTCATCTGTCTAGTTATTTAGCCACCATTGAGGACCAGTCTTTCTTAGTGCTTTCATACATTGTATTTCAAATGATTGTCACACTCACCACAGACAATATTAGTACCCTCATCTTCCAGAAGACATGCTGGAAGCTCAGAGAAGGGTAAATCACTTACCCAAGTTCACACAGCTCACAAGTGGCAAATGTCAGGATTCCTGGTTTCAAATTTTTTGTTCTGTACATAAAGATGGTTATGTCTTTTCTGAAATGAAAATTGTTACTGTTTACATCAAGCTGATAATTTGAAATATAACTTTAAAGAATATCAATGAGAACAACCTTTATAATTAATGGTTTAAAACTTCATTATGTATCCATGCTGTTAATTTATATCTCAGGGAGTTCTTTCTATCAATTTTATTGTACTTGTTGAATAAAAAAACGTTTTTTTTTTCCTTTTCAAGTGGACAATTTGGGAAGATGAAATTAATAGTGGAAGTGATCATAACAGCAATATTCATACCTTGGGTGTTAGGAATCATGGTATCAAAGCTAAGATACTTCCATTTTTTAAAATTATTTTTTAATGTTTAAGAAAAAAAATTT
Source organism: Lynx canadensis (assembly GCF_007474595.2). NCBI lineage: Eukaryota > Metazoa > Chordata > Mammalia > Carnivora > Felidae > Lynx > Lynx canadensis. The sequence continues at coordinate 63,062,099 of NC_044304.2, forward strand.
AAAAAAAAAATTTTTTTTTTCAACGTTTATTTATTTTTTGGGACAGAAAGAGACAGAGCATGAACGGGGGTGGGGCAGAGAGAGAGGGAGACACAGAATCGGAAACAGGCTCCAGGCTCTGAGCCATCAGCCCAGAGCCCGACGCGGGGCTCGAACTCACGGACCGCGAGATCGTGACCTGGCTGAAGTCGGACGCTTAACCGACTGCGCCACCCAGGCGCCCCGAGAAAAAAAATTTTTTAATGTTTGTTTATTTTTGAGATAGAGAGAGACAGATCATGAGCAGGGAAGGGGCAGAGAGAGAGGGAGACACAGAATCTGAAGCAGGCTCCAGGCTCTGAGCTGTCAGCGCAGAGCCTGACGCGGGGCTCGAACTCACGAATTGTGAGATCATGACCTGAGCCGAAGTCGGACGCTTAACCGACTGAGCCACCCAGGTGCCCCTTAATGTTTATTTTTGAGAGAGGGAGAGACAGCATGAGCAGGGGAGGGGCAAAGAGAGAGAGGGGGATGAAGAATCCAAAGCAGGCTCCAGGCTCCGAGCTGTCAGCACAGAGCCTGATGCAGGGCTCGAACCCACAGACTGTGAGATCACGCCCTGAGCCGAAGTTGGATGCTTAACCGACTGAGCCACCCAGGTGCCCTGAAATATTTCCATTTTAAATGTTCACTCCAGGAGTAAAAGAACCAGTTGTACTAAAGTACTCATCACTATTTTAAAACCATATATAAGAATCAGTCACTAAGCACTATGGTGATGAAGGCTCTACCCTCATTAAGCACCTATTCGGTTAGACAGGTTAGTTGAGTAAGCCCTCAGTTGAAACCAGTTAGCACCACAGCAATGATGAAAGCCACCTTGAGGAATCAAGGGTGGAGTGAAAAGAAGGTGAGTTAATATATCAAAAACAGTAAGTTCAACACTTCTGTGTAGGTGCAGGGAAGAAAATTCAGTAACAAGATATGAAGCTAATTTCATAAGAAGAACCTAATTCTGTTCTCAATCCTGTAAGTGTTGACAGTTTTCTAGATTAAAGATCAGGTGCATTTCTTTCTATTACTTATTTTCAGGTGTCTTAAGGATGACTTAGTTTGGACACGTGAAGGTCATCCTTTCCTTTCTTTTAAAGCGTTGAAGCAAGGGGCGCCTGGGTGGCTCAGTCGGTTAAGCATGTGACTTCGGCTCGGGTCATGATCTCACCGTTTGTGGGTTCGAGCCCCTCATCGGGCTCTGCGCTGACAGCTCAGAGCCTGGAGCCTGCTTCAGATTCTAGGTCTCCTTCTCTCTGCCCCTCTCCTGCTGGTGCTCTCTCTCTGTCTCTCAAAAATGAATAAACATTAAAAAATTAAAGCAAAAACAAAAAAAACCCCAAATATTGAAATAAACATGGTGTCCTGAAATTTCTTCTGAGACAAGAGGCGCCAAAGACAATGACAAGAAAAATTCTTGCGGAATTTACTGCCCAAATTCAGAATTGTGGCATGAAAAATGTATCTAGATCAGTCATTGAAAAGTGACGCATCATGGATATGTAAATGAGGGTTACTATTAGCCTGGGCATCCCCTATCGTGAGTAATTTTTTGTTTGTTTGTTTAAATTGTGGCAGCACCATTTTGCTTGAACCTCTATCAGGAAATTCTACAGTCTCCAAATGGCGCTTTGGTGTGGTCCTTCCTAAAACCTGTATTACATGGAAAAATACTGTACACACCAAATACTCCAGAGATTAATGAGATCATTGGAAAGGTAAGTCTGAATGAATGAGGATGTTGTAGATCGGGAAGAAATCTTTAAAGCTCCATAACGTTCTATAGATTGGAATGCAGATGTTTTTGTGTGTTGAGTACGGTCCATCTTGGCCTTTTCCTGCCCTTGCTGTTAACCTTGGTTGGACGTGCCAAGGGGTCTCTCTCCTGGGGGACACTTTGGGGGCAGGAGGTATTATTTGGAGCAGGTGCACTGGAGCAGGTGTTTTGCTTGGTGCAGCCGGTGCTTAAGGAAGAGTCAGACCCCACCTGTGTGTAGTCTCGGCCTGGTGAGGGACGTGTCCCATTTGATTGTGAGGCTTTGGCGGCCTCTCCCTGTGGAAGAGAAGCTGGGGGTGGGGCGGGCAGCTCCGCCTCCCCAGGAGCAATGCCAACACCGCAGGGCTCTGTTTTCCCTCTCGTACCGCCTCCCACCTGTACGCTACGGGACTCGGGATGGTTCACGGGCACACTTTGTTCCGAGAGGATTGTGCTGTATCTTGTGTGGTCTTGTTTTCGCGTCTGGGGGTGGCTCGTGAGGAAGCCTGCAGGCACCTTGAGGGGAGCTTCACAGAGAACACGCGAACTGTCTGATCCAATGCTCAGACCAGAAGAGGAGAAGCCAGGTTGTACTGGTGATGAACGTTCCAGCTTCAAGTAGTACTAACGTGAAAACGAAACAGTTAAGCGCCGGCGGCGGTCGTACGAGGAGGTGCGTTACTTTTGGTCCAGGTGGACTTTGCGCATCCCCGTGGTTGCCATGAGAACGCCCCAAAGCTCCGTCCCCGGAGCTCACGGCTCAGGGGCTGTCTTTGTCTCCATGCACTCTGAATGTGGCCCGTAACTTGTTTTCATCTGGAAAGCATCATCTCGGAGGGGTATTTACTGAAACTCTGACTCTTGCAGTGAAATGATGTTAATCTCGATAAACAGCAGGAGTGAGTCTTTTCACAGCTACTTCTGACAGGCCCGGAGCCAACGCCAAAGTTATTCCAGATTCCCTTCGTGGTTAAGCTTTTAAGGGCTGTGTTTTTTTTTTAAGGAATTTCATAGCAAATGACTCTCTAGAAAGCTTTCTTGTAAATTTCAATTGTTTAAAAAGAAGCTGTAGTTTCTTTTTTTGATTATATGTTATATATTCGTGGTATTCATAATACATGTGTTCTAGTGTTACAGGAATTAGTGTCACGGCTTGCACTTCTGAAGAGCTCACCCTGCGGTGGGGAACGAGGAGACAGAGAAGCGAAGGAATAAGTTAGATGTGATAGGAGGGGTATGTACAGTGTGGCAGGATGCAGAGACCTGAGCTGCTCCTCGAGGACGGAAGGGTTTGGAAAAGCCTTAGGAGGGCAGGGCGTGTCTGCCTCTGTCAGGCTGGGGAGCCGGGACAGAGGTATGGGGAGGGATTGAGCCCCATGCATTCTGAGAAAAATGAAAATTCTTTCTGTTTTTTTTTTTTAAAGTGTATTTATTTATTTGAGGTGGACGGGGGAAAGAGGCAGAAAAAGAGGGAGAGAGAGAATCCCAAGCAGGCTCCACGCTCTCAGCCCAGAGCCCGACACGGGGCTCAATCCCATGAACTGTGAGATCGTGACCTGAGCCGAAACCAAGAGTTGGACGCTCAACAGACTGAGCCCCCCAGGCGTCCCTGAGAATAATGAAAATTCTGGAGAAACCAGCAATTTCCCTGATTCTTGCTCCTCCCATGTGAGATTTTACAGGCAGTACCAGGAGCTGGCGTCCTTCTCACACGTCCAGTGTGACTGGCGACTTTGGATGTGGACATCCCGGTTTGCACTGATAAGGCTGCCTTTCTGGCATTGTAGGCAGGGTGCATTATTCTCACAGTCAGCCGCGACTGTCTGGCTTCCTGAACATTGGATGCGGTCAGTAGACGCTTGGTCTCAAGCCCCACCTGGCTGGAGGTCCCGGAAGCTTTGGCACCTGTCATATGAAGCAACTTCGGCTCCATGTTGTAAACTGTTTATTACTTCGTCTTATTCTCTGCATCACTTTCTTTTTTTTTTTTTTAACGTTTATTCATTTTGAGAGAGAGAGAGAGAGAGAGAGAGAGAGAGAAAGCATGAGGGGGGGAGGGGCAGAGAGAGAGGGAGACACAGAATCCAAAGCAGGTTCCATGCTCCGAGCTGTCAGCACAGAGCCCGACGCAGGGCTTGAACTCACGAACCATGAGATTGTGACCTGAGCCAAAGTCAAACTCTCAACCGAATGAGCCTCCCAGGCGCCCCCAGAACAGATTTTTAACAGCAATATTGTGACAAGGACTGTTCAGCCTCCTAGCACCTCGGTGTGAAGTGGCCACCATGTTTTTAGGAGAGGGTGTTAATTTCACAGGGTTCATCCTTGGACACTGAGGGAGGCACCCAGGACCGTGATGGAGGTGACACAGGCAAGGCTGGGGGTGGCGCCCTCCCTGTTCCCTCCCTATGCGTGACCTTGGGCTTGGTACTCTCCCCGTAGAGACCTCTTCCTCCATCAGCAAAATGGAGGCACGAGCAAGCTCTGGGATTTCATCGGGGAGACTTGTTCGTGGGGACACACTGCGGTCCATGGCGTTCTTACCGTGCGCTTCTTTGGCTGGGCTCTCTGACGGGTGTGTCCCCAAAACCATCTGCACCCCCTTTGACAACACTTCCCAGACCCCAAGAACACAATGGCTACGATATCTAGGGAAGACCCAGCTCGTTCTGGGAAGGTGTTTACATGTGGATTGATGGTATTTCCACGTTATTATTCGGGAGATCCCAGTCCATCAGTGTGCTCGTTTAGTTTTGTCGGTCAGAATTGTATTTGGTTTGGGGGCACCTGGGTGGCTCTTGATTTCAGCTCAGGTCGTGATCTCGGTTCATGAGTTCAAGTCCTGCGTCGGGCTCTGTGCTGACGGCTCAGAGCCTGGAGCCTGCTTCGGATGCCCCTCCCCTGCTCACGCTGTGTCTCTCCTCTCTCTCAAAAATAAATAAGCATATAAAAATTTAAAAAAAGAATTGTGTTGGTTTTGGCCCCAGGTTGATGCAAAATTAAAGAACAGAGTGAAGACAACACATGAGCTTTTATTTTTTTTAATTTTTTAAAATGTTTATTTTTGAGAGAGAGGTGGGGGGGGGGGCGAGCAGGAGCAGAGAGAGAGGGAGACAGAGGATCCCAAGCAGCCTCTATAGTGAGAGCGGAGAGCCCAATGTGGGGCTAGAACCCATGAACCGAGAGACCTTGACCTGAGCCGAAGTCCGATGTGTAACCAACTGAGCCCCCCAGGTGCCCCAACACATGCGTGTTAAGAGAGATTATAAAAGTGAAAAAAACGAAAACAGATACAAGAATTAGATTTTACGTCCACGAGTAAGTAGCCTGTCAGGAACGGCATCGTGAGCTCAGGGTGCACACGTCAGCCACCCACCGGTGTCCTTCCCGATGGGACGCCAGCCCGCTACACTCAGCACCGTGCTCTCCCCAGAAAAGTCATCTGACTCCCTGTGCTCCATTTCCTTTTACCAAACAGCCTAAAAATAACTTTCTTGCATGGCGTGCAGTCCGGAGAATCAGAATGAAAAATCAGAAATGACACTTAGGGGGCGCCTGGGTGGCTCGGTTGATTAAACGTCCGACTTCAGCTCAGGTTATGGTCTTACAGTTCGTGAGTTCGAGTCCTGTGTCAGGGTCTCTGCTGTCAGCACAGAGCCGGCTTCGGATCCTCTGACCCCTTCTCTTGCTGCCCCTCCCCCACTCATTCCATCTCTCTCTCTTTCTCTCTCTCTCTCTCTCACTCTCTCAAAAATATTTAGAAAATAGCAAACAAATGTAGTCCTGGATCTTCTCTACCGACGTGATTTCTGAAGGACATTATGACCGTGTTCGTCGGGTCCTGGGGAGGGTGAAAATCACCCTAGGAAGCAGGCAGAGGGGGCTGGGAGGCTGGGGATTCCCAGCTAGGGTGGGGCCTGGCAATTTTGTCCCCAGAGGACCTGTGGTACTATCTGGAGTTGTTTCTGGTGTCATAACCAGGGCGCTGCTGGTGGGGGGAGGGGGGGAGCTCCTGGCACCCAGTGGGTGGAGGCCGGGATGCCGCTGTGCACCCCGAAATTCACAGGGCAACCCCTGCTGTCGTGGGGGAGGCTTGTCTGGTGTCACTGGTGCTGAGGAGGAGAAACCGCAGGATGAAAGGTGTCTAGACAGGGTGGGAGCCCAAGGGAGGAGAGGACAGAGGAGGGACAGCCTGCGCTCAGAGTGTGAGCCCAGGCTCACCCAGGTTATCCTGTCCTGGTGACGGTGCTCAGCGGGGGCTGGCTGTGGGCCGAGGGGGAAGCTGAGGGCACAGAGCACTTGGCCTTACCCCTGTGTGTCTCAGAACAGGTTGTCACCGCATAAGCTGGCCCCGGGGCACCGTGGTTGTCAGGTGGGGGCAGGTGTGGACTAGCGTCTCCCGGCATGGGGTGGAGGGAGCCAGGCTTTCCTGATGTCTGTGTCCTGAGCTGAGGTTGGTGGCCAGCTGTGTGCCTGCAGCTCCAAGGGGCAAGGGGGGCCTCAGCCCCAGGGTGGCCTCAGCCCGGCTGGAGCCCCGTGGCCCGGGCCGGGTGTCTGAGAGCAGGAGCTGAGGTCAGACGTGTTTGTTGTATGGACCGCCATACCCAGTGCCCAGTATCACAGTGGGCAAATGGTTGTTGAATGAATCACACAATATTGATTATACGGCTCTTGTGCCCATTCTGTCGAAGACTTCCCTGAATTTACGTATACCCGGGACAGGATAATCTCTGGGCCAAGCCCTGTGCCCTCCCTGCGTCCGGTGACTCTTCCTTCCGTCACGGGGGCCGTTGTTCCCGGGCACAGGTCAGCGGTAGTCCCGCCTGAGGTTGGCAGCGGTCTGCTCTGGGTGTTACTTACCCTGATTGACCCCTGGCCAGGCCCCTGGTGTGGACCATCTCACTTACCCCTCAAACAAACGCTGGTGGAAGGAACTCATACCCATTTACAGAGAGGAAAACCACAGCCTGGAGAGGAGACGTTACAGAACTGGAAAGTGGGGGGAGCTGGAATTCAGGCCTCAGGCCACGTGTGTTACTCTGAAGTCTTTGACACACAGCCTGTACGAGCTTGCACGTAAACCGGCCGGGAGACTTGGACAAGAGATTTGTTTTCTCCCTGCCTGGAGGCTGCAAGTACAAGATCAAGGTGTCCACAGGGTTGGTTCCTCCTGAGGCCTCTCTCTTGGGTGTGCAGATGGCCGTTTTCTCCCCGTGTCATCACATGTTCATCCCTCTGTGCGTGTCTGTGTTCTGACCTCCTTTTCTTATAAAGGCCGCACTCTTGGGGCGCCTGGGTGGCTCAGTCGGTTAAGCGTCTGACTTCGGCTCAGGTCATGATTTCACACTTTGTGGGTTTGAGCCCCGCGTCATGCTCTGTGCCGACAGCTCAGAGCCTGGAGCCTGCTTTCGGATTCTGTGTCTCCCTCTCTGCCCCTCCCCCATTCTCTCTCTCTCTCAAAAATAGATAAACATAAAAAAAAAAATCCCGCTCATTAAGGGTTAACATGTGACTTCATGTTGACTTTATCCCCCGTTTTAAGACTCTCTCCAAAAAGAGTCACATTCTGAGGTCCTGGGGGTTATGGATTTTGGGAGAACACAGTCTAGCATGAACACTGACACTTTCTTTTACCACTTGAAAATGGAAATGTGTGGGGCCATGTAGGAAACTCACCAACTCTGTCTGTAGGGTTCTGTGGCCAGTTCTGGAATCACACGGAAGGGAGGTTAATTTGCTAATGAGCGCATGAACACGGGCCTTGATTCTGCAAAGCAAGAGACGCACGGAGGCAGGTTCCAGGGCCGCTCCAGTGACATCACCTGGCCCTGGGGTCCCCCAGATACTCTTCCTTGAACCCTGTCACTGTGAACTCGCTCCTGCAGCAGGGTCCAACCTCACTCATCGGCGTTACCTGCACAGCCTGCTCATGACAAGCTGCTTGTAGGCTTGTTATGAAGAACCCACTGAAGAGTGCAGACCTTAGTTTCCAGGGCCGGCAGGAGGAGGAGAAGATAGGGTTCAGATCGCTTTTGTAATTAAAACACTTTCCCTAAAAGTGGAACTAGTGACACTTTCCCTGGGTCCCTGGAGGCCCCCCTCTGTCAGAGAACCGAGACTCACTTTTATTCTGACAACAGTTTGCTCTCAAGTTCTTGAAGCAGCCGTGAAGCCTCGGTGTGGGTCCCGCTACTTTGGGCCTGAGCAAGTTTCCGGAGACCGAGGGCAGCTGGTGGCCTGGCAGCCGGACGTGCCGGCTGCTCTGAGATGGAGACCCAGGCCCAGGAGACCAGGAGTCCCCGGGCTGTGAGCAGTGTCACGAGCAGGGCTTGGTGCCAGCCACGTGAGCCCGGGAGGGAGAGCCACGCAAGCCCCACTGTCCCACTTGCTGACTGTGGCCACTCTGAGGTCCTCATGCAGAGCCCCACGTCAGACTCAGGGCGACCGCCTCGGCACCCTGCCTCGACCTCCCCAAAGCCCCGGGGTCAGTTTCTGTGGCTTCTCACCTCTGTCAGCTCTGCAAGCCTATAGTTTTTCTTTTGTTGGGTATCAGACCCCGTTTAAAACTACTTTTTGGTGTTTGGAGTGATTTTGACATAGTTGCATTATTGGCGCCCCTGGGTGGCTCAGTCGGTTAAGCGTCTGACTTCAGCTCAGATCATGATCTTATGGTTCGTAAGTTCAAGCCCTGAGTTGGGCTCTGTGCTGACACCTCACAGCCTGCTTGGGATTCTCTCTCTCCCTCTCTCTGCCCCTCCCCCACTCATGCTTTCTCTGTCTCTCAAAAATAAATAAGCTCAGGGGCGCCTGGGTGGCTCAGTCGGTTAGGCATCCAACTCTTGGTTTCGGCTCAGGTCATGATCTCACAGTTCGTGAGTTTGAGCCCCACATCGGGCTCCACGCTGACAGTGTGGAGCCTGCTTGGGATTCTCTCTCTCCCTTTCTCTCTGCCCCTCCCCCTCTTACTCACTCTGTCTCTCTCAAAATGAATAAACTTGAAAAAAAATAAACTTAAAAAAAAAAGAAATTGCATGATCTTTCCTTCTTAGTTTTATTCACGGCATACACATTTTTGCTGTTTTCTGAGCACGGTGTCTGTCTGGTTATTTTCCAGTGTGTCGGTCAGGGTCCAATCAGAAGAAACAGCAAGGAAGGTTGAAATGAAAAATCACAACTGTAACAAGAGCTTAGAGTCCCGGGGGGTTGGTTAAGGATGTGAAGAATAAAGGCCCAGGGCAGACCCTCACCGGGGGCTGGCAGGACCTCGGGGGGCGGGAGGAACCACCCTGGAAATGGCCTCCCCACCCAGGGTCAGGGTCCAGACCCCACTGGGAGGAACACAGCTGTGGTCAGCTGGGTGCAGAGGTCACCGGGGGCCCTGCTGGTGATGCAGAGGACCTGCACTTGTGGGTGCAGGGGAACCCCTATGCTTGGCCACTCTGCAGAGCTAGACCGCGGCACAGCCGGGGAGGTCATCGTGGGGATACCGCACCCCTGGGAAGGGCGAGTTCTCGGACACCTGCTGAACCGTGGAAGGAGGGACCCTAAGGACATTGCCTTCTCTATCCTGCTTTAAAATACTTGCCAGATCCTTCCGACGTCTGATTTACCTCAATATGGACATCAGTTAATTGCTTTTCTTTTTTCCTTTTTTTTTCATGTTTATTTATTTATTTTGGGAGGGAGGGGCAGAAAGGAAGAGAGAGAGAGAGAGAGAGAGAGAGAGAGAGAGAGAATCCCAGACAGGCTCCGAGTTGTCATTGTGGAGCCTGATGTGGGGCTCGATCATGACCTGAGTTGAAACCAAGAGTTGGTTGCTTAACCAACTGAGCCACCCAGGCTCCCCCCAGTTAATTGCTTTTCGTATTCAAGGTGTGATTTTCTGGTTCTTTGTGTAGAGGGCAATTTTCACTTGTGTTGTGGGAACTGGGGGTTTTCTGTCAGGAGATTGTAAAAATGTTTTATTCTTGCCAGAAGTAATGTCCCTCAGGTTTAACAAAATACAGGTTTCAGCCTCCCTGTGGTTGTGGTTAGAGGGACAGTTGAATCCTAGCAGCCTCTGATAGGCTGGCCCCTCTGCTGCATCTGGGGCTCCCCTGGCCCCTGATGCTACTGCCTGAGGGTGGTTTGTCCAGGCCCACATGCTTCCAGATGCTTCTTGGGGGGGGATGGGAGTTTGTGGTCGGGAGCCCTCTTGTTGGGGCCAGGCCACTTGTCCCTGTACCTCCTGCTTGGTGACTGTGCGGGGTGCGTGTGCCGAGATCGTCCACGCGGGACCCTCTGTCGCCTCCACCCTGCCCTGGGGTTTCCTGGGCTGCTTCTCTGCAGTGAGGGTCCTGACTGATCCTTTTTGTTGATGTTTCAGCAGGATTCCTGTCCATCGTGGGAGGAGTGAGCCTCCCGGCTACGTTCTGCTGCTGGCTTGTTGGCTGGGGAAATGCAAGGTGTGGGTCAGCTTCTGTTGAGTGGGGGTCAGAGGGCACCCTTCTGCTGATATTGTCCAGTCCTGGGGAACCGACTGGCTTGCTTCCTCCTTCCTCCTTTTAGAGTTCTCTATGGACGCCTCTTGCATTGTTTCCAGAGGGTACGGCAGTTCAAGCAAGGAGACAGGGACTTGTGGACACAAGTCCCCTTTTCTGAGTCCTTTTGACATGAGTCTGCTTATCTCTGCTGGGTGCCTGCTGGGTGTTCCAGGCCCAGCCCTAGGAGCAGCCGCTTCTCCAGCAGGTTCTAGTCTCGCGCTGTCAGTGCCGGAGAGGTGCCTTGCTGTTAGTCCCTGTTTTCCACCTCCTCGGTCGCTGGACACAGCACACGTTCTGTTCCTGCCTGAAGGTTTTCTATGGCTTATCAGTAATTTGTCATGTTCCTTACAAAAATATATTTCACTGGGATTTTAAAATCTAGGGTCGCAGAGATAGCATTCTTTTGCTTTAAAACATTTCCTCTGTAGGGGCGCTGGGGGACTCAGTCAGTTAAGCATCTGACTGTGGCTCAGGTCATGATCTCGCAGTTCGTGAGTTCGAGCCCCGCGTCCGGCTCTGTGTGGACAGCTTGGAGCCTGGAGCCTGCTTCAGATTCTGTGTCTCCCTCTCTCTCTGCCCCTCCTCACTAGCACTCTGTCTCTTTCTTTCTCAAAAATAAATAAAAACATTTTTTTTTTAATTTTTTTTTTTCAACGTTTATTTATTTTTGGGACAGAGAGAGACAGAGCATGAACGGGGGAGGGGCAGAGAGAGAGAGGGAGACACAGAATCGGAAACAGGCTCCAGGCTCTGAGCCATCAGCCCAGAGCCTGACGCGGGGCTCGAACCCACGGACCGCGAGATCGTGACCTGGCTGAAGTCGGACGCTTAACCGACTGCGCCACCCAGGCGCCCCAATAAAAACATTTTTAAAAAATTATAAAAAAAAAACATTCCTCTGTATGTGTTATAGGGATTTTCCATACTTGGGAGGTTTATTTTCTAATATTATCAAATTAAATTATTAAATTATCTATTATTCAAACATCAGTGTTTCCGATTGTTTTGAATATTTAAATTCACACCAATATTAAGGTTTAGATGCACTCTAATATATTGATTAATATTAAATAATTTAAAATTAGACTCAGCGGAGATCTGTATACTTTGTTGTATGTTTAGGAAAATAGCTCATTTTCTCATTGTTTTTCTTTTTCTCCACGTCATTTCTTTTTAAGTTTTAAAAACATTTATTTATTTACGTTATCTCTACCCCCAACACAGGGCTCGAACTCACAACCATGAGAACTAGAATCACACCCTCCACCACTGAGCCAGCTGGGTGCCCCTGAAGTCATTTCCTTTTAACATTTATTTTTATCAATTTCTTTTGGCTTTCCTTAGATTTGTTGTATTATTGTACTATGTTGACTAAGTTTTGGTTTTTAATTAGTAACAAACTTACTGGAGTCTGCAATTTGGTTCTATCTAGCATGTTGTTATGGCTAATATCTTTATTATTGCCTATGTAAACACTTCCTAAGTAATGTCCTATAACTCAAGAGTTATTTGTATTATTTAAAATTTGCAACTTGTTAAATTAAAAGGTGTTCACACGGGGCGCCTGGGTGGTTCAGCCGTTAAGCCTCTGACTTTGGCTCAGGTCATGATCTCACAGTTTGGGAGCTCGCACCCCACATCGGGTGAGCACGAGCCCCGGGTGAGCCCTGCTTCTCTCTCTGCCCCTCATGGGATTCTCTGTCTTCCCTCTGCCCCCTCGTTCACTTGGACCCTCTCTCTCTCTCTCTCTCAAGAAAAGAAAAGTGTTCACACAAACTTTGGCTAAGAATTTCTAATTTCATAACACACACCTAAATGATTTATATATTTTGGGATTTTATTGTATGTTAGTTTCAATACATTTTCTTCGGCATTTGAAAAGCAAGGATATGTATGTATACAGAGGATAAAATAGGATATTTTAACTAATTTAGGTAGCAATAACTAGTCATACAAAAAAGATGTACGATTTGTATTGGGACACCTGAGTGGCTCAGTTCCTTGAGCACCTGCCTCTTGATTTCGGTTTCAGGTCACAATCCCAGAGTTTTGAGATCCAGCCCCGTGTCAGGCTCGTTGCTGAACGTGGAGCCTGCTTGGGATTTTCTCTCCCCTCTGCTTCTCTCCCTGACGTGTGCATGCACACGCGTGTGCACATGATCTGTCTCTCTCAAAACAAATAAGGGTATACATATTTATAAACTTATCAGATACCTATGTAAACATACATATATATTTGGTGTGTCTGTGTGTGTGTTTGTAGAGTTAAGACTTTTCAGATCTCATGTGGTTGCATGGGGAACACCATCCAGCCCCGGCATGTGGGTATGCAGTTAGGCTGCTGCCGGGGCTGTTTACTGAGCACTTATTATGGCCCAGACCTGGCCCTGAGACACTGTCACGTACCCTAATATCACCACCTCTGCTAACCCCATTCCTCTCGGAGCCTGAAGCTGACGGTTAAGCAATGGGGCTTAAGGCCAGGCAGCAAACAAGGGACAGAACTAGGGTTGTAACCCGAACAGGGGCTCGTTCGTGACTTGACTCTTCAAGAACCGTCTGCCTGGTTGCGAAGGGCTCCTGGTATTCAAGTGTTACCATGTTCCTTTCTTGTTTCTGGTCATTTTAGCTTCATATATTTTGATGCTATGTTCCTGAGTGCATAAATGTTAATCGTTGTAAATTGTAATATTTTTTCAGAATAAAACAAATTTTGTTCTTTTAAAAAAATGTTTATTTTTTAGAGAGAGGGGGAAGGTATGAGTGGGGGAGGGACAGAGAGAGGGGGACAGAGGATCCGAAGCAGGCTCTGCTCTGACAGCAGAGAGCCCCGTGTGGGGCTCGAACTCACGAACTGCGAAATCATGACCTGAGTTAAAGTTGGACGCTTAACAGACTGAGCCTCCTGGGCGCCCCAAACCTTGTTCTGTTTATTCTTTTTACTGCAAATTTTCTTTTGTCTGTTGTTACCATTTCTAGCTTTTTTTGTTTTGGCTTGATATTTAAATCTTTTGTTTTTAGTCCAATATAAAAATCCAGTTGGCTTTGATAGCATTGTGTATAATCTTAATCTTAATTAAGAAAAGAGTTTTGCTTACTTTGTTCATAGCTATATTTCTAGCACCTGGACCTAGCTTACAGACAATAAATATAGACACTTCCTCAATCACTTAACCAACTGGGTCTGAGAATCTCCATTCTAATTGGATGTTTGGACCTATTCATAGTTATTGTCGTGAATGGCATGTCTAGAGTTATTTTTGTCATTCTCTGTTAGTTTTAAAATTTATGCTTGTCCTTGTCTTTTTCTTTTTTCCTCTCTTTTGCCAAAGGAATCTGTTTTTCTCCCTTCTGTTTTTTGTTTTTAAAGATTTTATTTTTACGTGATCCCTACACCCAATGTGGGGCTCGAACCCACAACCCCGAGATCGGGGGTCGCAGGCTTCACGGCAGGCGCCCCTTCCTTCTGTCTTTTTAACGTGTGCTTACCTGTCACAGTTAATGCTGTATTTCTTACTGGGGTGGGAGTCCCAGTTCGCCTGCGTGTGTCTGTACCTGCCTGTCACCCTGTCTGTCGCCGAGGGAGCTGAAACCCTATGGGTTTCTAGCATGATGACAGTCACCTCCGTAAAAGTTAGCAACTGGGGGTTCTAATTTCAGTTATAACCTTCCTATTACAACTTTATGATTGTTACACTTAAGTTTCAAGAATCATTGTTGGCATCTGGATTAAACTTAGAACTTTGTTAGCCATTATTTAAAATTAGTTCTCTGTGTGAATGCTTTCATGGCTCATCTCCATTTCGATCGTATTGGGAAATTTCTATTCTTATATTGTTGACTTAACTTGTACTCAGGTTGTCTTCAAGTGACTGTTGGGACCGTTCACAGGTAGCTGAGGTTCTTTCTCCTTGGGTGTCTGAAGATGGCTTTCTGGGGCTCCCCCCTTTGCATCATAGCCTGGCTGATGGAGGAATTCTTGGTTTATGTTGTCTCTCTCTCAGGACTATAGCATGTGCTTCATCGTCCACTGACCTTTAATTTTGCAGAGAAGCTATCTGAAACGACATGAATTTTTTTTTATTCCTTCTGAAGAAGCTTCTTGTGAACTCCTTGGGCGCCTGGGTGGCTCAGTCGATTAAGCATATGACTCTTGATTTAGGCTCAGGTCACGATCTCACAGTTTGTGAGTTCAAGCCCCGTGTTGGGCTCTGTGCTGACAGCGTGGAGTCCACTTGGGATTATCTCCGTCTCCCTCTCTCTCTATAATCCCCTTTCTCAAAATAAATAAACTTTAACATAAATAAATAAATAGTTTAAAAATAAAAAAAAGAAGTTTCTTGTGAACTCCTCGATGCATATATATTCATTCAGTTAGAATCCCAGATCTGACGAGGTTGTTTATTATCAGAAAGGCTCCGAAACGTGCAGACTCAGGGATGTTTGTGACCAATGGTGATTCCTGACCCCGCTCTGGCCCCTTCCCTCTCCTGGGATTTGCCTCCTCTTTGGCTTAGATCTTTAGCATCTGTCCTAGATCCTGGTTTTACTTTTCTTCCCCTCTGTCTCGCACCTGCCCTCTGAGGGTCAGGATGGCGTCATAGGTTGGTTCTGTGTGGAGACTGTCCCTGTTGCTGGTTCCAGAATACTGCCCGTCTGCCACCCGCTGGTTCTGGGTTCAGCCGCCCGGTGGTCAGCCCTCAGGTGGCGGCTCCTTAGCCCAGACGGCTCCTTCTTATCGCCACCTTCTCTGCTCTCCTTGACCAGCCGTGACAATATGGAAAATATGAAGCAGACATTGCCTACATTTTCTCCTCTCTTTCATGAAGTCACCTCCAGCCAAAGACCTTTCTCTCTCCTGAGTCATAGTTGGCCTCCTCTCTTGACCAGGAGGATCATTTCACAGGCCCCAGAAGCAGAGGACTGCGTTTACCCAGCGTGGGCAGGCAATAGCAAGTGTGTGAGTCCTGGTGACCCAGGTCCACACTCAGACAGAGTGAGACGTGTTTCTGCACCTATTCACATGCCTGGCAGCCAAGTCCCAGGAGGAGGGGCTCCGGGCCGGGCTGGGGGGACAGGGCCGTGACCTGTGGACACCCCAGCTGTGCTGCGGGGGGCGCTCCTGCCCCATCTTTGGGCTGGGAGTGTGCTTTCCCATCTTTTCTGGGCTGGCTGGTTTTCAGCTCCTGACCTGGGATGACCTGGGGCATTAGGAGGGTCTCCTGGTGACCCCAGGGATGTGTGGTTGGACTCTCCCAGGCCCTCCGTACTAAGCCTTCTCTTTGGCATTTAGACTATTTTCAGTATTAAAAATACAGTAACATTCCATGGACATTTTCATGGAGATACCTTTATATTTCATTCATTTGTTTTTAAATGTTGATTCATTTTGAGAGAGACAGAGAGAGCAAGTGGAGGAGGGGCAGAGAGAGAATCTCAGTCGGGCTCTGCACTGTGAGCCCAGAGCCTGACACGGGGCTTGAACCCACAAACTGTGAGATCATGAACTGAGCTGAAATCGGTCGCTTAACCAACTGAGCCACCCAGGCGCCCCTATATTTCATTTAAATCATTTCTTAGGATAGAGTCCTTTTATCTTTAGGGAAAAAAAGACATGGGCATTTTTTTTGTGTGTGTGTGGGTCAGTGACTCAAGATTTTTATGATTCCAAGCTATTTTACATGAATCTTGGGTTTATTTGCTCTGCCAGCAGCAATAAATGATCCAATACGACCAGTTGTGCTGTATCTTCAACAGCGCTGGGTGTCGTAGAACAAATACACGGACATTACCTGACAGCTTATTTTCGAGGAGATGTGGGCAAACATTATTTTGTTTAGCCGGTACGTACTGGCGACATTGGCCGTTCCCCTCTGTGAACTCAATCCTGGGAGCACCATGGTGAACAGATGGGTTGCACCTGAAGAGATGAGGGCACCAGAGCCGGTCCCCTGGCGGGGGGACGTGTTGGTCGGCCTGCCCGTGGCCTTGGCACGTCTTTGTTCTGCTGGCCAGTCCTGTCCTGTGGCCTCTCTCCCCTGCTGTAGCTGCACAGTCCCTAAGAATCTTCCTGAGGTGGCCCAGCAGAACTAGAGACATACCTAGGTTTGCTTTCCTTTGCAGGCAAATTATACTTTTCATTTCGTGGACAAGCTGAAGACTTTAACAGAAACCTTGCTGGAAGTGTCCAGCGTTTTTCAGAGTGGAGGGAGTGGCCAGATGCTCAGCAAACTGCAGGTGAGTGGTGGCTTTGCTCCCAGAGCACCTGCTAGGGCGCGTCTGTGAAATCAGAGTGGCCCCTTCGAAGACCCCAAGAGCCCCTCGGGTGTGCTTGTTGGTTGACTAATCACGTTGACCTGAAGGTGAACTTGTGAGGCAGTTTTGTGAATTACCAAGGGTTCTATTCATGCCGGATGTCACTATTATGAGCATCGTGAATAATTTATTAACACTGGCCCATTCTTTCAATTCCATAACTTAGATGGAGGCATGATTTTGTACCTTAATGCTCCTTTGAGTGGTTTGCATACTATTCAACTCTGGGTCTACTTAAAGGATCAGTTATCACTCCCTGACATTCTGTATCGAGAACCTAAAATATTCCAGAATTCGGGGGCTGTGGTTTAAGATGGCCAGCTCCTGCGGAGCCCCACAGCTGTGAACTTCAGAACTTTAAATGAGGTAGGCCACATAATAACCGGGGGCCATTTGAAAAAGAACCCTAACTCACCTGAAGTCTGATAGCATGAGAAAGTATGCCCGCATTTTCATTCCTGTTCCACCTGTTTCTTACGCACCAGGTGAGTAGGTCAGGGCGATTCACAGCATGGATTCAGGAGCCAGCTTGTCTGGGTTTGATGCCCAGTTGAGCTGAGCCTAGCACTGCTGTGTGATCTCGGACTGGTCACTGAACTTCTCTGTGCCTTGGGTTTCTTATCTGTGCTGTGAGGAAATAATCGTAGTTACAAGCTGTAAATCACTGAGGGCCTGGGAGGCACTTGGAATAGTGTTTGCCACGCAGAAAATGCTTCTGTGGGACCTCCCACAGTGGGTGCTAAGACGGGAGAATTTTATTTATTTATTTTTCATTTTATTTTATTAATATTTGTTTTAAGTTTTATTTATTTTGAGAGAGAGAGAGAAAGCATGAGCAGGGGAGAGGCAGAGAGAGAGACGGAGAGAGAGAGAATCCCAAGTAGGCTCTGAGCTGTCAGCACAGAGCCCTGACACGGGTCTTGAATTCACGAACCGTGAGAACATGATCTGAGCTGAAATCAAGAGTCAGACACTTCACCGACTGGGCCACTCAGGTGCTCCCCAATGGGGGAGAATTTTATTATGGGAGAGGGAGGCAAAGGGTGCTGGGGAGCCCGGGAGCATAGGCACCTGAGGACATGCAGGTCTGACCCCGGGACCCAGAGAGGAAGGGAGGCTGGGCGGGAGCATCCTAGCCGGTCCTGCAAGGTAGTGAATACACTGCCCAGAGCTGCGGTCAGTTTTCCCTGGGGAATCCTGTGCCGGGGGGTCCTGCGGCTGCCTGCAGTGGGCCCGGGGGGGGGGGTGGTCGTGGCCCCCGACAAACCCAGGTGGTTTCCGAGCCCAGCAGCGGCCGTCAGTTCTGTCCTGGTCTTTGAAGGTCCACGACGCTGGTTCTGAGGGCGGCCACCACTGTGCGACTGCCGGGGCTATTGTCATATTCTTCTTTGACTTGTCTGCTCGTGGATTAGTTTGTTTATACGGGGGTCAGTAGGTTTCTCTGTAACGGGTCAGATGGCGGATGATGTAGGCTTTCCTAAAGTCTCTGCTGGGACTGGAAATTACACACCACATCGTAAGCAACAAAGGGAGTGTCTGCAGAGTTTCGTGAGGATGTGACCAGGTGCCTGACTGTCCCTCGAACCACACGGCTCCTTGGAGAGGTCCTCTGATGGTCCGCCGTCCGCCAGGCAGTCACGTTAGCAGCGCAACTCTTTCCTCGATCTGACTCTGCCACCAGCGGCTTAGGCTAGTGCCTTTGCTGGCGACCGAGGCCTGGACCTCCTTCCCGCTCAGTTAAGAGTGAGTGATCTCCTCTTGGAGATGTGGCCGAGGTTCAGGGACTAACACACAGAAAGTGCCCACCCTGTGTCTGCCACGTGCCCGACAAAAAATATGTAAGATTCCAAAAAGAAGCGCACACCAGGGTTTCGTACTGAAATCCTGTCATCCGTAGACACGCCGATGAAATCGTCACATCTCTGGGGCAGGTGTGAGAAGTCAGAGAGCTCGATGCAGAAGGTAGACCACGTTCGAGAATTCCTTATCAGGAGTTCCGAGTTGTAAGGTTGTGCGCTAACAAAATGTCGGGGTCACATATAAATATTCTCTAGTGAATGGACACGTTCCAGAATTAGTCCCTGTTCCGCTAGCCTCCCCCGACCCCCCCACCAACCCTCACCGCTTAATCCTGGCGCTGGTCTCATGGGATTTTGTCCTCTGTTTGCTGTGGACTGTTGGGTGTTGTGGGGGGCAGTAGTATACAAGTCAGTGCATGCCCACTTCAAGATCAAGAGGCAAAGTTTCATGAAATCACCTTGGAGGGGGCGCCTGGGGGGCTCAGTCGGTTGAGCATCTGACTCTTGGTTTATGTTCAGGTCGCAATCTCAAGGTTCGTGAGATTGTGCCCCGCGTCAGGCTGCCCGCTGTCATCTCGGAGCCTGCTTGGGATTCCCTGTCTCCCTCTCTTTCTTCCCCCTCCCTCCCATGCTCTCTCTCTCTCTCTCAAAATAAATAAATAAGCATTAAAAAAAATCACCCCGAAGAGCCCTCTGTAGGGAAACCATTGACAAAGGAGAGGCAAAGCCATCAATATGTAAGAGGGGTCGCAGCGATCATGATACGAAAATTTCTCCCGAAGATGAGATTTGGTTGCCGAAGGATTAAGAGGGTTCAAGGGACGCAGAAACCCTTCCTCAGTGCTTTTCTGACAGTGGCCCCCTCTTTACAGCTGGCCTCTGGAAAAGACCCTGTTAAGGATCTGATACAAAGGGTCACCATACACTTTTGTTAGAAAATTTTGCTGGAAGGTCACACTGAGTTCATTCTTGGTTTTCAGAGATTAGTGCGTGACTTCAGTTACAATCTGAATTGTCACAATTATTGCTTTTGGTTTTCAAGATAAAATTGTCATCAAATGTTAGGCCGTTATTTACCATGATCTTTAGAACCTTTTTTTTTTTTTTTTTTTTTTACCATGATTCACTTTATGTGTCCTTGTCTTGTATACTGAAACTTTGAGTTAACCTCACAAGTATTTTTCATTGAATAATAATTGAGAAAATGAGATTATTTTTGTGAAGCTGTGTTATTTCCCTTTAGGCAGCCCTGAGAAACAAATTCATAAGAAACTTTGTAGAAAGCCAGCTGCACATTGATGTAGA
This sequence comes from Lynx canadensis, assembly GCF_007474595.2. NCBI lineage: Eukaryota > Metazoa > Chordata > Mammalia > Carnivora > Felidae > Lynx > Lynx canadensis. The sequence continues at coordinate 63,081,826 of NC_044304.2, forward strand.
CAAGCTGATGGAAAAGCTCCAGACTTACGGTAAGTGGGTGGGTGTGCGGGTGTAAGCCGGTGGGCGTGTGCGTGTAATTGTGCGAGCACACCTGGGCATGTACGTGGGTAGGCGTGCAAGCTGGAGGTCAGGTGTGCAAAAGCATTCGTGGGCAGGTGTGCAATGTAAGTGTGCGGGTGTGCGAGTGCACACGATGGGTGTGTGAGTGTACAACGGTGGGTGTGGCAGGGTCCGCTTCCCGATTGGCTCGCCGCCGGGGTGCTCATCCTCTTGCCTCTAAGTTTCGGGGTGACACTGTCCAGTCGCTCTTCCCCTCGGGTTTCTGGTTTCTCGTCCACAAGACTAGAAATGCTCTTGTTTGTTCATCCCTGCGGTTTTCTGATTTGCCGAGTCGGGGCTTGAGTAGCAGGGAGCGCACTTGGAGAGGAAGGCTTCTGATACCAAAGGCAAGAATTCTGAGACTTCAGGTAAGTTTATGGAACGAGGGAGCGTTCCTGAGTCAGGAGCTGACGGAAAGCAGGTGCGTCGATTGGAAGATTTGGAGCTGAGGCTAGAAGGTTCTGTCAATCAGCGGACGGTTGTATTGCCTCCGTAGTTTGTCAGTGCATGAATCCATTTGTTTGTTTCTTTTAAGTTTATTTGTTTTTGAGAGAGAGAGAGAGAGAGCACGTGCAGCAGAGGGGAGGGGCAGAGAGAGAGAGGGAGACACAGAATCTGAAACGGATCTGCGCGGATAGCAGAGAGCCTGATGCGAGGCTCGAACCCGCAAACTGGGAGATCATGACCTGAGCTGACGTTGGACACTTAACTGACTGAGCCACTCAGGCTGCCCCGCGTGAGTTCATTTACTGAGCGAGCGCACAGGAGAGTCGGGTTCTGTGCCGGGATCTGGATACCCTGCCCCACCATCCTGGGTGGGGCGCAGATGGCGGTGTCAGGACCAACGGCTCTGAGGTGGATTCAGGCCCCGCCCGGTGTGTCCCAGGGGTGCTCTTAGGAGCCCGGCCTGGCCGGAGGCAGGATGGGAATAGAGGAAGGACCCGAAGGGAAGGGGGGCGTCACTGGATCCTGGCACTCTGCCCATGAGCGGGAAGGGGCTGGTGTCCACCTACATCTGGAGGTCAGCGGAGGGCCAGGCATTGTAGGGGGCATGATATTTCCCTCTTATGACAAAAAAAGTTCGGTGAATTTACTGCCTTAGAAAAATTAATGTGGGGCGCCTGGGTGGCTCAGTTGGTTCGGCGTCTGACCTCACCTCAGGTCATGATCTCACGGTTTGTGGGTTAGAGCCCCACATCGGCTCGTGCTGGGCTCTGTGCTGACAGCTCAGAGCCTGGAACCTGCTTTGGATTCTTTGTCTTCCTCTCTGCCCCTCCCCCACCCGCACTCTGTCTCTCTCTGTCTCAAAAAGGAATAAACTTTAAAAAAAAGGTTAATGATATTTTAAAATAAATGTTACTGCCTTAAGTCATTTTTCAAGTAGTTAAAACACACTTTTTAAAAAATAAAATAGTTTCTGGGGCACATGGGTAGCTCAGTCGGTTAAGCGTCTGACTCTTGTCTTGGCTCAGGTCATGATCTCACGGTTCATGAGTTCGAGCCCTCTATCGGGCTCTACGTTGACAGCAAGCAAACTACTTTGGTTTCTGTCTCCCTCTCTCTGCCCCTCCCCTGCTCTTTCTCTCTGAAAAATAAATAAATAAACATTAAAAACGCTAAAAAAGGAAGTAGTTTCTGGACAGCTGTATATAACAGAGCCTGCGTGTGGTGCTGTTGGGCAGGACCATTGTGGCCTCAGATGGTTTCTGTCTGGAACAGAGGCTGTCATTACTCTGCGAGGGTGGTAATGGTGTTGACCCAGAGCCCTCACTGTTTCTGATCGACTTTTCCCTAAAACGAATTTCTATCAAGTGGGTGGAAAACAACAGCCCCAGCAATTCAGACCCTGAGCTTTTCCTACAGATGAATCAGGACCCAGAGTGTGGAATTCTCAAGGAATTGTGAGAGCCATAAAGTGTGTGTGAGTCCTCCGTTCTTCCTGCCCGACCCCGGAGTAGATTGAAGTATTCTTGTCCATACGGATGTGGATGGTTGGCCTTCACTCCTGGCCTGCACAGCCCTCTGAACAGGCCTCGTGCGAGTGGGGGGGCATGCTGGGGGCTCAGACACACTCTAAGATGCAAATCTCCTTTTGTAACTCCCTAGGTAGAGAATTCACTCACTTTTCTCCACACATCCTTTTATTTAAAAAAAAATTTTTTTTAATGTTTATTTATTTTGAGAGAGAGAGACAGAGCACAAACGGGAGAGGGGCAGAGAGAGAGGGAGACGCAGAATCTGAAGCAGGCTCCAGGCTCTGAGCTGTCAGCACAGAGCCTGACTCGGGGTTCGAACTCACAGACCATGAGATCATGACCTGAGTCGAAGTCGGAGGCTTAAATGACTGAGCCCCACAGGCGCTCCAAGTCTTTCATCTTATGAATCCTGAGCAGTCTGGTGTCTGGGGGCCTCCTGAGGAGTGAGGCCGTGGGGGACGCAGTGGTTCTCCTGACTGAACTGCAGGCACATGGGCCCTGCCCTATAGTGACACTGTGACATTGGCCACTGTGGCAGGTGTGATGGCATCTCCTGTACAGAATCGTGCACAGGGCAGGCCTGTGGGATTCAGTCCCCTCCTTCCCACCCATCCCCCACCCCCCAACCCCGTGCCTGCTGAGCCCGTCTGGACTCCCTTCCTGCTTGGCGCTGAGTTCTGGGTGTTCTTCCCACGGCTGTCCTTTGGAGTCTCCACGTCTCTCTCTCTCCTGTGGTCTGGCTCCTCTTTGAAGCCAGAGCAAACCAAATGTCCTGAGTCCTCCTCAGCGTTTTGTCCTGACAGACGTTGCATGCGTGGGTTCTGGAGCCCACACGGGCCACTTTGAATCCCCAGCTCTCTTTCCACTGCAAACGCGCAGACCTGGACAGAGCACAGCAGGATCGGATTTTCCTCTGTGTTCCTTGATCACCGATGGCGGTTCTCGCAAAGTGCATGTGACAAAGCGAGCGGTTGTCACAAAACACCTGCTATTGGGGTGAATGCACGTTTTCTAGAGTTCCTTGCCACCAGGTTGGAACATTAACTTTTTTTGCCGGGTTCCATGTGCGAGATCTCCTGTGTTGCTCACAGGCTTGCCACTGGAGCTTTCTTCTGCGTGGCCAGTTGCCCTGTGTCCTCTGGCCACTGCCCTGTGTCCCCTGGCTGCTGCCCTGTGTCCCCGGGCCGCAGGCTCGCCCTCTGTTCTTCCACGGTGAAGCAGGACCAGCATCATGGGACCGTGGTCACTAAGTGGAGTAGATCCTCAGCAAAGAGGTGGCACAATTTGCACATGAACAGAATGTGACTATTGAGTCATTTTTTCCACGGAGGGACTTTTTTCCCTTCGTAAGCCCTGGGCTGAGAGGAAAGTTGCAATGTCCTGTTACGCTTACTGTCCTCAGGAGTGAAGCTGGACGAGCTGTTTGCCCACGGGGACACCGGGCATCTCCGTGTCCTGGGCCGTATCTTGGTCAACCTGTCCTCCTGCGTGGTGTTGAACCGCTTCCAGGCCCTGGAGTCTGTCGCCAGCCTGGAGTCGAGAGCCCGTGAACTCATGCAGCAGAATGACTTCTTGGCTAGTGAGTATTCAGTGAAAACACACGTGCATGCGGGCCCGGCCCCAGTCGCCTGCTGTGTGTGTATTTGTCCCTAAATGCGCGTGACAATGGCTCAGAAAGACAAGAAGTCATTTCCCGGTAAAATACACCGAGCGGAAAGACTCCCCTTGAGTTGACGGGAAGACAGGCTGCGTACGGGGCTGCTGGCCTCACGTCCTGGGCCCCACGCTACTCACTGCATCCGTTGTTACTGGTTTATGGTGTCGTTTGATGGTTACATCTCGAGTGATAAATTTTATCTTTCTGATTAAAGTTATACTCCGATTTCCTCATCACTTTGTAAAAAAATTTTAGTTTTAATTTTATTTATTTATTTTGAGAGAGAGAGAGAGAGAGAGAGAGAGCAGGGGAGGGACAGAGAAAGAGAGAAAGAGAGAGAGAGAGAGAGAGAGAGAGAGAATCCCAAGCAGGTCACAAGCTGTCAGCACAGAGCCTGATGTAGGACTCAAACTCATGAACTGTGATATCATGACCTGAGCTGAAACCAAGACTCAGATGCTTAACCAACTGAGCCACCCAGGTGCCCCTTCCTTATCATTTGACATCCTGGGGCTGGGCCAGGGGACAAGACAGCAGCCAATTTGACTCCATTCATTCATGTTCATTTGCTCAGGATAAACGTGATGTGTTCTGTGTTCTCATATTCATTTTGACTAAATGTCGAGTTAGTTCTTTATTTGGGTTTCTATGAGTTTGCTGAGGGCTGTGGAGACACAGGACCACAGGCTGCCTTCAACAGCACAAGTTCAGCTTCTCGTGGTTCTGGCCACAAGTCCGCGATCAAGGTGTCAGCAGGGGGCGGTCCTTCTGAGGCCATGAGGCGGAGTCTGCCGTGGTGCGTTGACAGCCGCCTTCTCCCGTGTCTCTTCTCGAGTGCCCTCTGTGTGTGTCGGGGTCCAAATGTCCCCTCTGTTAGAGGACGCCAGTCATGTTGGGTGAAAGGCCACCCTGATGACCTCCTTTTGAAATGATTACTCCCGTTGTGGTCTGTTTAACAGTTGTGATCTGCTAGGGGTTAGGACTTCACATGTGAGCTTTGGGGAGGGTCCATTCGCACCCCCAACAGGCGTCATGGATGAAATTCAGGGAATCCATGTGCCTTATGTTTACATTTTGGATGATCCATAACCCCAAAGAGGTCAGTTCCTCGTTGTACATTGAAATCTAGTTGATACACATTACGTCCATGTGGGTTGATGGCTCAGTCCCTCATGCTGCGCTCACCGCGGGCGTGGCTCCCGTCAGCCACCACACCATCACCTGTGTTCCCCGTGCTGTGCCTTCTGTCCTGTAGTCTTTACACCTGGAAGCCTGGACCCCCACTTGTCATTCATAGGGAAGCATTTGTGATCCCAGAGAAGGAAAGCCTGATCATTTGAGCATACTGGTGTCATTTTTCAAGTTCTATAAAAATGCAAAAGGGATCATTTTCTTTCAGATTTTTGTGTACAAATGATTTTGGTGCAAATAATTAAAGACACCACAGTGGGGGCACTTGGGTGGCTCAGTCAGTTAAGCTTCCAACTTCTGCTCAGGTCATGATCTCACAGTTGGCGAGTTTGACCCCGCATCGGGCTCCGTGCTGACAGCTCGGAGCCTGGAGCCTGCTTCAGATTCTGTGTCTCCCTCTCTCTCTGCCCCTCCCTGCTCACACACTCTCTCTCTCTCAAAAATAAATAAACATTAAAAAATATATATATATTTAAAAAAAAAAGACACCACAGTGGGGGTTTATGAAAAATAGGAGAGAGTGTTCGCCAGGAAATTAGGCGGCCTCGGGTCTAACTTTCCCAGTCCCTGCCTGTGGAACACGGAGAATCAGCTTTGCGTCCCCGTGGGGCCTCCCCTTGCACAGAGAGGGTTGGGCCCCATCTCACGGCCCGTCCAGTTGTGCTCGACCCGCGCTGACCCCGGGTGAGCCGCATTGACCCTGTGTTCCCTTTCCTGCCGACAGGTGTCATATTCAACAGTTCGCTGGGCAGCGGGGACTTGGGGACGCCGTCTCTGCGCCCGCCGCCCCACGTCACATACACCATCCGGACCAGCGTCCTACACAGCATGAGGACAGATTTGGTGAAAAACCCTTTCTGGAAGTTCCATCCTCAGAACCTACCGGCCGATGTGTTCAAGTACAACTACATCTTTGTCCCGTTGCAAGACATGATCGAAAGAGCTATCATCTCGGTGCAGACCGGGCAGGAGGCTGAGGAGCCGGCCACGCAGACACAGGCCATGCCGTACCCCTGTCACACCAGGGACCTGTGAGTAGCCTCCACGTGCCCCCCTGCCGCGTGCCCGCTTTACAGCGAGAAGCGCCTTGCGTTTGGCGTGCCTAGTGCAGAGAAGTTCTGTGTAGTCACGCCAAAGAGCATTTTAGAGAAAGTCCATCCCCCTGTTTAATTTCTTGAGCCGTCCAGACGCAAGGATAATTGTTGAGGTACTGTGATCGTGTAAGACTTGAGCTCTGACACCAGACTTACCCGTAGCGTTAAAGACCCCTCGGAAGGAACTGGAACAGTATTCACAGGGGTTACATGCGTCTGGCTCCAAGGCCAGCCATCTGAGCTCGCGAAACAGAAGAAGGTCACTAGCTCTTCAGTGCAAATCCTTAAAAAGTCGATGTGCACCCCCTACTTTCCGGGAGGAGGGGGATTCTCGGAGGCCCGGGACAGTGGCTTAGGGACGTGTGAGGCAGTCTGGGAACACGCAGGAGTAAACTGGTGACCGGGCTCGTGACATCCTTGCAGGGGAAAGGAGGGATGGTCAGTTATGGGCTGGAGCAGCTGGACCATAGCCCTGGAAGGAGAGTGGGGGGCAGGGCCAGGAGGGGTTGGCAAAACAGAGTGGACAGCGTGCCCAGCGCCGGTCACCTGGATGCCTGACATCCACCTTGCTGAGGGCCGAGATCTCAGCCTTGAAGGATGTTGTTCCTCAAGCATCTCATCCTGTGCCGGGCTGGAAGCCCCAGGCTGCAGGTGTGGGGAGCACGGGAAGAAAGGGCCGAGGGTGAGGTCATCAGAGGGACCACCCGGACTGCCTTTGCTATGAGAGCAGGGGGCAGATGCTGGTCCTTCCATAGGACACCACGGAGCAGGACCCGCCAAGTAGAAGCCAGGCGACTGGGGCTGCGCTGGCCAGACAGGTGTCTCGATGTCTCACTCCTCCTTCCTGTCTGGCCACATGCCTTCTGCATAGCAGCACATCAGTATGTTTCATGAGGCGAAAGGCAGTATTCCCACTGTGCTAGGAGCAAAAGCTGTACCCTGTAGGATTGTTCTTCTGAGAGCTTGGTGGAGACAACAGGGGTCAGGAACAGAGGCTAGGGTGTCATTTTACCCCAGGCTCTGCCTCACTGTGCAGACCATTGGTAAGCCTCTTAACTTCCTTGTGTTTTTTTTTTTTACGTTTATTCATTTTTTTGAGGGACAGAGTGTGAGTGGGGGAGGGGCAGAGAGAGAGAGGGAGACACAGAATCTGAAGCAGGCTCCAGGCTCTGAGCTGTCAGCACAGAGCCCGACATGGGGCTCGAATCCACGAATTGTGAGATCACGACCTGAGCAGAAGTTGGACGCTTAACCGACGGAGCCACCCAGGTGTCCCTTAACCTCCTTCTTTGTAAAATGAAAGCTTCTCTTTCCTTTCGGGGCGATGATCGTGTGTCAGCTTTGAACATTTTCTGCCATCGCTCTTCTCCTGAATTATTTTTCTGGGAGGCATTGGCACCAAGAGCAGAAATCGAGGGAACGACTGTTCCTGGCAAAGCGTCATGCACCAAACCTCACCGCAGCCCAAATTCCAGGGCCTTGTGGGGTTTAATGACCTGTTTCCAGAAATCGACTTTTTACGATGCTCTCTTTTTATTTATTTATTTATTTTTATTTTTATTTTTATTTTTTTTAATTTTTTTTTTTAACCTTTATTTATTTTTGGGACAGAGAGAGACAGAGCATGAACGGGGGGAGGGGCAGAGAGAGAGGGAGACACAGAATCGGAAACAGGCTCCAGGCTCTGAGCCATCAGCCCAGAGCCCGACGCGGGGCTCGAACTCACGGACCGCGAGATCGTGACCTGGCTGAAGTCGGACGCTTAACCGACTGCGCCACCCAGGCGCCCCACGATGCTCTCTTTTTAGCCGAATCTCGGGAAGGTCGCGTTCTGAAAGCCTCTTTGTAGCTCTCAAGCATGCTGTCGACCGTCGCCTTGGAAGAGGGGCCCTGTGCGTGCGGGTACAACGTGCAGACTCCCTCCGGTCCTGTTCGCAGGGCGAAGCTGGAGTTCGATTCGTCCCCCCGGATGCAGGGTGGCCCCCAGGAGGGTGTGTTGAGAAGAACGATACACATTTCTGCAAACAGCTTATTGTCGAGGCGGAGGTGGCCTGCCAGGTCCCTGGTGCTTGGCTAATGGGCTTGGTGATGGGGTGGGACTGAGGCCGGGTAGGGTCGCGAAGATGTGCCCTTTCACCCCGCGAAGGTGAGTTCTTGTGGACGAGACACATTCGGGCCTTGGGCAGGAGTGAGCCGAGAGCCTCGCGAGAGTCCCTTTCCTTTTTCTGTCTGGAAGCGTAGCTGACATACGGTGGTACGTCGGTTCCGGGCGTAGAACACAGGGACTCAGCAGTGCTGGACACAGCTCAGCGCCCACCACGTTAAGGGTACTTCCCGTTTGTCACCGTATGTGACTGCACTATTACCGACTCCATTCCCAACGCCATGCTTTTCGTCTCCCTGACTACTTGGTTTGTAACTGGAAGCTTGTGCGTCTTTATCTCGTCATCTGCGCCACCCATCCCCCACCTCTGGCAACCGCCAGCTCGGTCTCTGTCTTTATGCTTCTGCTTCTGTGTTTCTGCCGTTGTTTGTTTACTTTGGTTTTGCAGATTCCACAGGGAAGCGAGATCATGTGGTATTTGTCGTTCTCTGTCTGACGTATTCCACTTAGCGTTATACTCTGTAGGTCCTTTCGTGTTGTCGCGAATGGCGAGAGCGCATCCTTTTCTACGGCCCAGTAATATTCCGTTGTATCCATACCGCATCTTGTCTGTCCATTCGTCTATCGATGGACACTTGGGTCGAAACATTCCCGCCTTGGGCTGAGTGAGCCGAGTGTCCTGCCGAGATCTTGGGTCATGGATTCAGTGTTACTATTCCCTCCCTGGGACAGCACAACACTGTTTCTCGGAAGACTTTGAAGGAGGTGAAGAAGTATTCTTCTTGACTGAGAGATTTAAGTCTTTGAGGCTCTCATCACCGCATGCCCTTCTTTTATTTCTAGTCCTAGAAAGTGTCTGTATCTGCAGGGCTGGGTGAACCTATAGGAGGCTGAGGCACAGTTGAGATCTAAGATCCTGGTGCTCGGCCACCTGAGCGATCATTGGGCAGCCCGGTGTAGACCACAGAGCACACTTGTGCGAAATTTTTAGTGGCTCCCTGCTATGTGCTGAATAAGTTATATTGCCGTTAATGTGCTCATTTATTCAACTATATATGTGTACCATTTGTCAGTCCCCAGACCCGGGTGTGTCAGTGAAGGGACAGGTAGAAATCCCTGCTCTCGTGACTGAGTTCAGGGACACGGGGGTCTACACATACAATAAAGGAGAAGCTTGAATTGAATACTGGAAGGTAGTAAGAGAGGAGCAGGTGTAAGGCCAGGGTAGCTAGAGTGCCCAGAGGAATCATTAATGTGGTTAGGGTCAGCCCTGCCAAGAAGGTGACATTCAGTCTGTTGAACGTGAAAAATTCCACTGAGTAAATTAATTAAAGATCAAATGGGCTTTGTTGGAGGGTTCCTGAATCAGGCATCTTCCCTTTTGGCAAATACAAAGCTCCCAGAGCTGGAGGAAAGGAAAGGCTTTTAAAGACAAAAGGAGGGTGTTCAAGGAAATGATTGGCAAAGAATGGATAGTTTCAGGCAAGGCCGCCCTCCCAGGGGAGCGGAAGGGGTCTGTGGGGACGGTCTCAGTCTTGCCCCACAGGTAATTTCAGTTGACTGGTTACAGTTTACACACATTCCTGGTGAGTTGGAACTACACTTAGGCTAAGCTTTGAGTCTTGGTTTGCCAATGTGGGGCTCGGCACAAGTGACTGTTCTGGGTCTGTTGTCTCTTTCTTTTTTACTTATTATTATTTTTATTTTTGAGAGAGTGCACAAGTGGGGAAGGGGAAGAGAGAGAAGGAGACAGAGGATCAGAAGTGGGCTCAGCACTGACAGCAGCGAGCCTGACGCGGGGCTTGAACTTGCACACCTCGAGATCATGACTTGAGCCGAAGTTGGTCACTCAGCCCACTGAGCCACCTGGGTGCCCCCCTGTCATCTCTTTCTTAGCAGAGGACCAACTGGAAGAGTTATAGAAGCACAGGAAAATGTGTTCTAGGCCAGAGGAGTGGCTGGTCAGGGCAAGGGCCCTGGGGCAGGCGTGGCCTGGTGTGTGAAGAGGCCCCGAGCAGAGGGCACAGTGTGCAAGGGTGAGAGCAGGGACTGAGGTGGAAAGTGGTCAGATTCTGGTTGCTTTCAGAAGGGAGGTGGCAGACGGGGAGGGTGTGACTGAGAGACATCCACACGGATGATTTTTGTCCAAGGGCGTGGACTGTGAGGTGCTGGGCCTTTGGGTGGAGAAGGTTGGGGGATGGGGATAGCAGCTGGGTGGGGACCCGTCTGGGTGCCTTTGGGACCCTGGTGACACGTTGAGTAGGAGGCAGTCCAGGGGGTCGTCAGCATCTGATGGATGGACTGGATGGCACCATTGCGGTGGGAGTGGACCGCAGAGGAACAAGGCGGGCCCTCGGCAGGGACAGGGCTCTGGGACAGGGCTGGAGAAAGCACCCCGGGGCCGGGGTGAGGGCTGGGAGTGGTCTGGGGTCTGCAGAGTGGCCAGCGTGGCTCCCAGGTGGGATAGAGGGTCACTGGGGCCCTCCTCAGGATGGTGGCCAGTGTGGGGGGCCCAGAGGAGGCTGGAGGGGGGAGGGGACAGCTGGAGACTTGAGTGCAGACCAGCTAGGAGCCTGCTGTGTGTGGGGGTAGGGAGAAGCCGGTGGTGGCTACCAGGGAATTTGGGCAGAAGACAGCTAGGGGAGGAGGTCTTAACAGGAGGGGCCCCTGCACACAAGGGCAGTGGGCAGTGTGTCCATGGTAATGAAGTCTCCTCAAGTTGATATACGTAGGCGGTTCCGCCTTCTGGGAACACAGCTCTCCCTCCTTTCCTACCCCCTCCCTCCTCTCCATGCCCCTCCCCCACCCTCCTCCCTCCCTCCTCCTCCTCTTTCCTTCCCTCCCTCCCTCCCTCCCTCCCTCCCCCATTTTCCTCCTCCCTCCCTCTGTCCCCCTCCTCCCTCCCACCTCTCATCCACTATTGGCCAGCAGCCCAAGGAAGTGCTGTTCTGAGGGGCGTGCACTGGGAAATGTTCCCCTGGGATTTGCAGACTTGGGCGGATCAGGACCCCTGACTACTTAAGGCTCCTCTCAGCCCTGAGCTTCCCCGGGGGGTCATCACAGGACAATTCCCCAGTGGAGCCCTGGCAGACTTCATGAGTACAAAGTCCAGTGTTCATTCATTGCCCCAGAGAGTGAGGCAACTTCACTGAAAGGTTTTCAGAAACACGAAAACTGCATCAGTACTCCTGGATTGTTTTATACACAAAAAGAAGGTTTCCCTGAAAGAGCTGTGCTCTTCCCTCTGGGGCCTTAGTGCCTTCAGTTTGCCAGGGGTCCTGCAGGAGTGGGGGCAGACCAGAGTGTCCCCTGCCTGAGTGATGGCCGGCCTCCCTGCGTCTGGACTCTGATGTGTCCCGGGAGAAGTCCAGAGTGACGGGCCGACAGGGATGCTTGCTGCCTCCGGAAGAAATCAGCCCGATCCCCCGCTGACTGGCCTGAGGCCCCTCACTGTACACATTTTTCTTGCTTCTTTTCCTGGGGATTTGCTTCACCTGAACGAATTAAGCCCCTCTGTCTTATATTTGGTGAATGGCTCTCATTTGCGGTAGAAATCCACCTTCCTGATGACCCGTGGGGCCCAGAGACCCGGGCTCCCCTCCGTGTTCCCGAGGGACGGATTGTGTGGAATTGGTTGGTGACACCATCCAGAGTGGGGAGCACAAGAAGTACAGTTTTGTATCCTTTCTCGTGCCCATCAAAGCTCAGATGGGCTCCTCGCCCTGCCTGGGAGACAGGTGTTTTGTTCAAACCCCAAGTGACGGTTTATCCAATGTTCCCAGTGCCCGAAATAATGCTTCTCTTAAAAGTGTGTCACACGTTCACACACATCTCATTCATCCTTGGAGGGAACCTTATAAGATAAATATAGCTGAAAAAATGGAGGCTGAGACGGGTCAGTTATTCTTCGCGGGGTCTCATGCCCCCTGAATGCCCTTCACTCCCCCAGGAGCTATGCATCACCACTTTTAAGCATTTTATGTGGGATTCTGTGTCTACACCTTGGTCACTCAGCTGTCACTTCACTCCGTCTGTGAACGGCTGCCTTATATTTTCTTCTGTTTTCATCGAACCCCGGGGTTCGGCCATTGTTAACTCTGGGTGTGTGCCTGTTAGGGGTGTTCTGATGGCCTGAGTCTTAGTGCCTGCGGACAGAGATGCTGACTGGCATATAATCAAAGGGGCAGTTCTGTGCAATGAGGCGTCCCAGCCAAAGTCCTCGTTTAGAAACAAGGCGAGTTTCTTCCCCCAATTCGTTCTCCCAGCAGACGTTGTATTTTGTTCACATCACCGTATGGCATGCAGTTTTCTAGACGCTGGGAGGGCTGCGGAGGTGAGGAATGGAGGGCCCTTGAGCACAAGAAACTGCTTAGGGCAGTAGATGCTGTGTGTTCAGAGCCCGGGGGAGGGGCCAATGGGCTGTGACAGTGACCTGAGCGGGTGGTCCCAGCTGGCTGCCAGCTGGCCGCGGGCATAGGTGTGGGTGTTCCTCCTGTTTAGGGCACCTGCGCCCAGCTCCTTAAGGGGTTTCCTAAGTGGAGGACCAGAAAGGTGTCCCTTGTGTTGATGAGGGGAGTTTGGAAAGGACCTGAGGATGGGGGCTGGTTGCCAGGGAGACCGCCCACGTGGTCACAGGGGCGGGGCTATCGGCCCCACCTCCTGACCTAAGGAGGAGGGGCTGCAGGGGGACCGCCCACGTGGTTCCAGGGGCGGAACTGTCAGCCCCACCCCCTGGCCTCGGGAGCCCCACCCCTTGACCTCGGGAGGAGGGGATGCAGGTTGGATCCATCACCAATGGCCGATGATTTCATCAATCAGGCTCCTGTAATGACACCCCCATAAAACCCAACAGACGGGTCCCGAGAGCTTCTAGGTTGGTGAGCACGTGGAGATGGGGGGGACAGTGGGCCCCGGGGCGGCAGGGAGCTCGGCGCCCCCTCCCCATCCGCGCCCTGGGCAGCTCTCCCTTCCCTCTGTTCCTGACTTAATCCTTTTACAACAGACCAGCGATCTAGTGAGCGATCTGTCCCCCGAGTCCTGTGAGCGGCTCCGGCCAGTTCGCCAAACCCAGGGAGGGGTCGTGGGAGCCTCTGGTTTATCACGTTGAAAAACAAAATTCAGCCTTGTATTTTGAAGACCTAGTTGGCTTTATGAAGTGATTCCCGATCGGGCAGCATCCCTTGTAGCAAGGGGAGGGCAGCTCTGGGATGCTGCCCAAAATGGAAAGTGTTTCTGGGAAGGGAGGCTGGGCGAGCACTCATCCCCAAAGGAAAGAAAGGATTGTTACCTCCCTTAGGGGAAGGGCTGGGCGTCTCATTAGGTGGATCACCTCAACTTCCTCTGGGAAGAAAGGGCCTTTGTGACCGATTATGTCATTGGTGCAGATCAGAAAAGTCCTGATTGATTGACTTAAAATCCCACTCTTGAAGAAATTGAAATGACAATTAAGTCTTAGTTTGAGTTCCTGGAGGCAAGTGACTCTACCCAGGGTCTGTGGCTTGCTTACTTTTCTTTTTTTTATAAATGTTTTTTTAATTTATTTTGAGAAAGAGAGAGAGATAGGGAAGGGTCAAGGGAGGGACAGAGAAATAGGGAGAGAGAATTTCAAGCAGAATCCGCACTGTGATTGCAAAGCCCAACGCGGTGGGGGGGGGGGGGGAGAGGAAGGGGGGCTCCATCCCATGAACTGTGAGATCATGAACCTGAGCTGAAACGCTTAACCAACTGAGCCACCCAGGCGCTCCTGTGGCTTTCTTTTTAACCATAGGTCATCAGAGTACCTGGATTTGCAAAGGGTTTCAGAGGAACATGTGTGTGCGTGTGTGTGTGTGTGTGTGTGTGTGTGTGTTGGAGTGTGTGGGTGCACCACGCGGGCTTGTGGGACTGAGCCCTTGACCTGTGGGATGTGACGCCACCTTCAGGTCGTGTCACAACTGAGTTGCACTGTAGGACACCGGCTGGTGCCCGAGAATTGCTCAGTGGTGGGGGAGTCCCCAGCCCCCCAAGCTGGGATTGTGTGCTCAGACCTTTGAATTAGGAGCGCTTTTAATAGGAGGGCTTGATGAAGAGGGTTTTTGTCCCCAGAGTCTGAGTTACAGTTCCAAGAGTTGGCTCCTTGTGCATGCTAGGTCCCTTTCTAATGCCATGATGGCTTTCAAGCATTTGCGATCCCCTTAGAATCTCACTCTTGGAATCACAAGGGCACTGGCCTGAAAAAGCTGCATTTGAGCACCAGGTCTGGCTGGTCTCAGACCTTGAGCCGTGATTTGACACTTCGGTTGCTCAAGATCGTCAGCGGGAATGGGGTTGCTAACTGGCCTCCTGTCTACCTCCCTGGCTTGGATGTGCTGAACCCGACCTGGGAAGGGGACAAGACCAGGCCGGTGAGCGGGCTGGGTACCCCCTGGCTGCCCAAGCCCCTCTGGGCAGACCTCCCTGCTCAGATGTTCCTCCAGGTACCGTGTTCAGAGCCAAGGTGGGATTGCTGTTCTGGGTGGTGCAGTGTGCAGAGAGGAGGCATGCGTGTGGGCACCCTCCTTCTCCCTGACCTTCTTGAGAGTTACCAAACTTGGAACAGCGAGGAATGGGACACCTGGGCGGCTTGGTTGTTTGAACGTCTGACTTTGGCTTAGGTCATGATCTCGCGGTCTGTGAGTTCGAGCCCCACGTTGGGCTCGCTGCTAGTAGGCTGGCAGCACAGAGCCTCCACTTGCGCTCTCCCCCGAATAAATAAATATTAAAAAAAGAAAAAGAAAGCAAAGAATGGACCTCAAATCCCCCTTCCCTCACCGACACCCGGCGTGCATACGTCTGGCGCAGGTTGGAGGACACAGAGTAAATGTGAGCCTCAGGGGCCCCACCTGCCACCCTCCCCATTCGGTCACCAGTCACGGCCCGCAGCCACTGTGCTGGGGAAGGAATGCAAACAGAGCTGTCCAGCAGGCGTGGGACCTTGGCCCGACCTCAGCCGACTGGCCTGAGTCTCCCAGAGAGAGCAGAGAGGGGACGGGAGGGTAAGACAGGTGCTGGTCCTTCCCCTCAGCAGCCACCTTGCGAGCTTCTGGGCCTGACATCCTCCTAGGATGTGGTGTGGGGGGCGCTGAGGGAAGGCCCAGAGGGGGGCAGTGGGCAGGGGCTGGGCTGACGTGGGGGAGGGGTGTGGGGTCTGGAAATTGACCACCAGTGTGTATCTCTAGTCGTGCATCTCCAGTGAGAAAAACAGAAGCCGATGATTCTGTGGTTCTTTTGCTACGTGTGACTTTGGTCTAACGTGCTCATCACTTTTCTGTCTTTGAGCTCACTGGATGTGCTAATAGAGACAAGCCACAGAGAAAACACTGTTAGCAAGCGGTCATTAGAATGTAAGTCAAGCATTTGTCCCCTTCAGAAAAAGAGCTGGTGACAATGTTTAGAAAGATCAAAGTGTCCTCTTAAGGAGGCTTACATAAATACGAGCTTTTGATTTCCTATTTGCAAGCGTTTACTGATAGGGCTTTTGTGTGGGTTCCAGAGTAGGGATCAATACACGGAAGGATCTGGAACATACTTGTTTGATTTTTGCTGTCTGGACAGCAGGAGCGGATGAACATCCTATTCTGGCCTCTCTCGCTTTAATGTGTTTCTTGTTCCCTTTTTTTTTTTTTTTAATTGTTAGCTTTATAAGCCAATGATTATCCAGAGAAATCCTACTTCCTTCCTTCTTCTGATACATCGGGGTTGTATTCTGTTCTGTTTTGTTTGGGGACCGGTCCTCCATGCGTTGTCGTGGTGATACGTACTTCACATGCTCGACATCGTGAATCTTGCCAAGAGCCCGTGCTCGTTCTTCTTTAGAAAACGACGGGTCCAGCACCTGCCACGTGTCAGGCACTGTGGTCGACTGGTGTTCGTGGATCCGGGAAAAGGTGTCATCCCTGCCTGCGGGAGGCTTGCAGCTCGGGGGACAGGAGGACCACAGGAAGGCAGTGTCCCCTCCTCTGTGGAGGTCCTGAGGGGGAGCGTCAAAGGGCCCCGTCAGACCTTGTCACCCAGTGTGGAGGTTGGTGGAAGCCGGGAGCCATCAGCTTGCCATCCAGCCTCCCCCGCGATGAGGTGCTGGCGAGAAGCCAGGCAGCCCATCGAAACTTCTTCCCCCTCCTCTGCCCGCTGTGCTTGTGCCTCTGACACGCTTTTCCTCCCAGAGGTTTGTTTTTGATTTTTAATTAAAAAAAAAAATTTTTTTTTTTTGAGAGAGAGCTAAAACGTGAGTGGGGGAGGGGCAGAGAGAGAGGGAGACACAGAATCCGAAGCAGGCTCTGAGCTGTCAGCACAGAGCCTGACGCGGGGCTCAAACTCACAGACTGTGAGATCATGACCTGAGCCTAAGTTGGATGCTTAACCAACTGAGCCACCCAGGCACCCCTAATTGTTTAATGTTTTAAAGTAAACTCTATACCCAACGTGGGGCTCGAACTTACAACCCTGAGATCTAGAGTCACATGTTCTCTCTGCTGAGCCAGCCTGGCACTGGAGTTTTAAAAAAATTCATTGTGTGCTTTCAGTATGTTCTTGGTCCAGTTTTTCTTCTTCACGGAAGCATATTTGGACTTCATTCATCGATTCTTTGTCTTTTCTAACTTATTTGTGACGTGTGCTTTTATGTTTGTTACTTACTCGCTTTCCGTACCTTCAATATATTGTGTTGTGTCTTTGATATTTGAGACCAGTGTTTAATTTGTTATATTTATTTATTTTAATAAAGCCACTTCTTAATTGTTATTTTATTTTTGATAGAGAGAGAGAATCCCATCAGACGCAGAGAGAGAGGGAGGGAGAGAGTGTGGAACCCGATTTGGGGCTTGAACTCACAAACCATGAGATCATGACCTGAACCAAAGTCTGTCGCTTAACTGACCGAGCCACCCGGGCACCCCTACCTAATTCATTATATTTAGTGTTCTTTTTTTTTCCTTTAATTTATGTAGTTACCTCAGATGATGACTTTCCTTTCAACCACTATTTTAACCATGTCCCCTCAATCTGATGTGTAGCTAAAAATTCATTGTTTTCTACGTACGTGGAATATGGATGTCTGTAGGCTTCTTTTCCCAAGAGCTGTTTCAGTCAAGTTTCTTTTGATTTTCGAGTGGAAGTCCTCAAGAGTTCACAGAGTTACTCAGTGTGCTTATGATAAGAAAAAGAAAAAGAAAATAGGGGCGCCTGGGTTGCTCAGTGGTTAAGCATCTGACTCTTGGTTTTGGCTCAGGTCATGATCTCACGGTTCATGGCTTTAAGCCCACTTAGGGCTCTGCACTGCTGGGGTGGAGCCTGCTTGGGATTCTCTCTCTCTCTCCCTCTCTCTCTGCCCCTCCCCATCTTGCTTGCGCTCTGTCTCCCTCTCTCAAAATGAATAAAGTTAAAAAAAAATAAATTAAAGTTAATCTGTGATAGCATTTCTAAAATCAGATTGACACTCAAAACTGTATCATGCACTAATTGCCAACTTCTGTTGATGGACCCTAACTTTTATATTGCCATCAGAAAATGTTGTCTTTGGGGCACCTGGGTGGCTCAGTCAGTCAAGCGACTTCGGCTCAGGTCATGATCTCATGGTTCATGAGTTTGAGCCCCGAGTTGGGCTCTGTGCTGACAGCTCAGAGCCTGGAGCCTGCATCAGATTCTGTGTCTTCCTCTCTCTCTGCCCCTCCCCTGCTCATGCTTTGTCTCTATCTCTCATAAATAAAAAACATTAAAAAAAATTAAAAAGAAAAAGATGTTGTCTTTATCATTTCTACATTTTGAAATAATAGCATTTTTCTCTATCAAGTAATATAGAATCTACTTTTGTGAAAGATTTATGGGTTGTTGACCTTTTGAATGCTGTGCACAACTGTCAATAATTGTGTTCTGAGTCTATTTAATGTTTTGTGCACGTAAGTCTACCTTGTATGAAATTAAATTGATGACCTCTGCTTTTTTTCCTTCCTTTCTTTCTCTCTCTCCCCCTCCACCTCTGTATTCCGATTTGCTTGATGTGCCTTTGCCCCTCTGTTCATTTTAGACTTTTCTGAAGTTTTTGTTTCAGATGTGTCTCTTGTATGTCTCATATACCTTCTTATATGGGTGAAGTTAGCTGTGCAATAGCATGAACTGAAGTTTCACGTATATGTGTTCCTAGTTAAGTATTTTTCTATACTTATAATTTCGCTTTTATATTTTTTAAGTTATTTTTTAGATGTTAGTTTTTTTTCAACATTTTATTTATTTTTGGGACAGAGAGAGACAGAGCATGAACGGGCGAGGGGCAGAGAGAGAGGGAGACACAGAATCGGAAACAGGCTCCAGGCTCTGAGCCATCAGTCCAGAGCCCGATGCGGGGCTCGAACTCACGGACCGCGAGATCGTGACCTGGCTGAAGTCGGACGCTTAACCGACTGCGCCACCCAGGCGCCCCGAGATGTTAGTTTTTTTTAAGAGAGAGCAAGCAGAGGAATACGGAGGCAGGGTGAGGGGGAGACAGAGGATCCAAAGCAGGCTCCGCCACTGACAGCAGAGAGCCCAATGCGGGACTTCAACTCATGAACCGAGAGATCATGACCTGAGCTGAAGGCAGACACTTAACCGATGGAGCAACCCAGGCACCCCTTGTTTAAAATATTTTTAATTTATTTATTTCTTTTTATAATTTCACTTTTAAATTTTGCTCATATTTAGTAATGATTTATTGTTGTTCTGGTGGTTACCTTATAGTGAGAACATTCTATAAATAATGTCAGCCTCTGGGGTGCCTGGGTGGCTCTGTCGGTTAAGCGTCTGAGTTCGGCTCAGGTCATGATCTTGCGGTTCACGAGTTCAAGCCCCACATTGGGTTCTATGCTGACAACTCAGAGCCTGGAGCCTGCTACGGGTTCTGTGTCTCTCCCTCTCTCTGTCCTCCCCCTGCTCACACTCTCTCTCCCTTTCTCTCTCTCTCTCTCTCTCTCTCCTCAAAAGTAAATAAACATTGAAAAAATCAACCTTTTATTTTTATTTTTACCATGCAAAATAAAAATGAAGTAATTTCTCTTCTTCTATCACTAACTTTTTCCTCACCATCATGCAATTTTAGTTGATATTATCTCCACATCTTGGATTGTACCAGGAAAGATGTCTGTGCTTATGTTCTACATCTGTCATGGTTGAACAAAGAGCCTGATTTGGGCATTCACCAACTTATTCTTTCTCTCTGACTCACGTCCCCTAAACTGCCAATTTTTGTCTGTTGTATCATTTCTGCATTTCAGGGGACATAACATTTCCAGTCTGTCTTGTCATCTGAATTTCCAGTTTTGTTTTAGTCTTACTTTTATTGGAACACATATTCATTGCATAGCATTACCCTCGCACTGCAATTTACTGGTCATCCTTGAGTGGGCTAACATTTGTCTTCTAGTAATTTCCCCCGGATGAACTTATGAGATAATTTAACCTGATTTCTTACATACTTAAAACGTTTTGCAGCATTTATATTTGAAAGGCAGCTTGGCTGGATACGAAATCCTTGACTCACCATTTCCTCAAGTATCTTGTAGAAATAACTCCATTATGTTTGGCCTTGAATGTGATTATGGAGCAGTCTGAGGCCACTTTGATATTTCCCTGCTTTTCCTGAACCTGGTAATTTTGGCAAGCTGGTAGGAACTTGAAAATTCAATCAATTTCGTGGGATCCATTTCACTGTTGACCATTCTAGAATAATTTTCCATGGCACAAGATAAGACTTTTCAATGTGTATATTTGAGTTTTCTGGTATGGAAGGAAACTTTTGATGTTTTCCAACATTACCAATTTCTTATCTTCCAGTATTTGGTTTTTCTTCTTCAGGGACTTCAATTGCATAGATTTCTTTACCTTGCGTTTCTTAGCCATAAAATTTCCCAATTTGCTTATTTATTTATTTATTTATTTGTAAGTTTGTTTATATATTTTGAGGGAGAGGGAGAGCACGAGCAGGTCAGGGGCAGAGAGAAAGAGGGAGAATCTCAAGCAGGCTCTGCACTGTCAGCATGGAGTCCATTGTGGGGCTCGAACTCACGCACCGTGAGATCACGACCTGAGCCAAAATCAAGAGTCGGATGCTTAATTGACTGAGCCACCCAGGTGTCCCTAAATTTCCCTAATTAAAAAAAATACCTTTTTAAAAAATTCATTTGTTTCTTTTAGTTGTGTTTCAATTTTCCGTGTTCCTCACTATGTTTTGTGCGGTTATCGATTTGACCTGTGCTTCGTCTAATTGTGTCCTCATTTGTGTGGCGGCTGTTGTTTTCCTGCTGTTTCTTTCCACATTCTCACATTCTTCCAGTTCACGTTTCAGACCTTCTTGCCGTCTTGCCATCTCCTCACTGAATTGTAGCAGCTCTGCGGTGGGGTGCTTTTCACGTAGGGAATTGCCCTACTGAATCTTTTGAAATTGATAGCAACAAATACATTCATGATTTAAAAAAATAAATTTTTTTAATGTTTATTTATTTTTGAGACAGAGAGACAGAGCATGAACGGGGGAGGGTCAGAGAGGGAGGGAGACACAGAATCCGGAGCAAGCTTCAGGCTCTGAGCTGTCAACACAGAGCCCGACGCGGGGCTCGAACTCGGGAACTGCGAGCTCACGACCTGAGCCGAAGTTGGAAGCTCAACCGACTGAGCCACCCAGGCGCCCCTGTTGACGATTTTCATCTGCTTAATGTAGACATCTTTTTGGGCAGGTCTTCATTTGTTACTAACTGTGAGACGCACCCACCTGCATTCCTTACATAGATGTGCTGGATTTGTGCTTGGTATCGTTTTGAACGAATTGGGTATTCCTGCCCGGTTGTTTGCAAGAAGGTCCCGTCAGTGTGACGACCAGGTGACGTTAATGGCTACACAGCTCGGAGGCTCTCTTTTCCGTGGCCCCAAGGACCGAGCGCCTCCTGCAGATACGTGTCTTCTTCGTGTAACGCTCGTCGTCGCTTTCCCTGGAGATAGGGTCTGGGCACAAGAGTGGCTCCAGACACCACCCACCTTCACATGCAGCTTGGCACCCACTGGACACATCCTGTTCCATGTGTTGTGCCCTCAGATCATGCCCTAGACTGTAGGCAGTGCAGTTTGGGGGCACCCGCGGGGCTCCGTCGGTTGAGCGTCCAACTCTCGATTTCGGCTCAGGTCATGATCTCGTGGTCCGTGAGTTCGAGCCCCGTGTCGGGCTCCGTGCTGCCAGTGCGGAGCCTGCTTGGGATTCTCTCTCTCTCCCCTTCCTGCTTTTTCTCACTTTCTCAGGATAAACTAAAGACAAATGAAGAAATGAAGATACAAAGTGCAGTGTTGATGGGAACTTCTACGTCTTCAGGGGGTAGGGTTTTGCCTCATTCATCTCTTATCTACTTTTTTGTGTGACTCCTTCTTGAACTTGATTATTTTTAGCAGCTGTTTCCAGTACTTTAAAGCATTTGTCAAAAGTGGAATGAACATTTTCCCCTTCTTGCGTTGACTCAGGACTGGTTTTCAGGAGTGGATTGGGAAAGGGTGAGGTACATAGCCATGTATCGGGGTCTCTCCTTCCATGTAGCTCCTCCCCAGTGGCCTCCCTCGGGCATGCATGTGCAGAGCGTCTGGGCATTGTCTGGGGTCTGGGGTAGTGGCTGCAAGAACCCCAGAGTTGGGTTTACTCAGTTTCCAGCCTCTCGTGACACTCTCCTTTACACGGGTGCAGGGGTCCACGGGGCATGCCATCCTAGCCCCAGACACACATAGAATCCTGACTCCATGTGACTTCTGGAATAACTCGCACGGAATCTTAACATTTGTGTGTGATGCTTATTGGCTCCTTTGTAAGACCCGCGGTGCTGGAAGCACAGAGGTCAACAGCCATCAATTCCAGTGTTTTTAAGTAAAAAAGGATAAAGTTCATGAACAGACATGAACTTTTTTCCTCCCCCCCCACACCCCACCCCCATAAGCTCTGTATTCGTTGTTTTTAACTTTCCAGGTGATCCAAGCTTCATTTTTGTGGCAAATTGGGTTATTCTGGGAGAAGAGATGTCATTTGTGAGATGAGCAGGTGTATAGAGTATATGGGCACTTCCTGCTATAAAACACTATAAAAATAATGACTCAAAATCCCTAGAAAAATCACAAAACCGAATAGCGCATGAGTTGACTACATGCGGTCGCCGTATAGCCTACCGAAACTGATAATTTCGCTTTAAAACGTGATTCACCCCATGGATCGCTCACTATAGTCGTCTTAAACAGAAAAATGGATAAAAACGAAGAAGTTACCCCCACCCTCCTTTTATGTCCTCATTCACGGTTTCATGAACAAATATTTTTGGCTTGCACTCTGTGGCCGGCCTTTGCCAAGCAGAGGAAGCGCAGTGGGGGGCCCTCCCCGATGGGCTCACCGTCCAGTGTGAAGGGCCGAGGGTCCACACTGGAGATAATGCTCTAAGGGGATGTCTGGGGGTGGGTGGGGGCCCAGCCAGAGGGTTCTGTCTCCAGGTCGGCATCTTCGCCGGCAGCCTTGTTCACACTGCGGCAACCCTGCTTTCCTCTGTCTACACTGCATTCGGTGGTCTTTTTAAAATCCATACACCTGATATGTCCCCTCTTTGTTTCCCTCTCCCCATTCCAGAACCCTTTTGTCAGCTCTCGCCCGGACATGTGGAATCCTTGCATGATGTGGCCCCAGCTAACGTGCCACCCCCCCGCCTCCGTGTCCTAATCCACACCATCCTTGGCCACCCCTGAGCCTTGCCCCCACACCACTGTCCCCCGTCCTCGCATCTGCTGCCCCTCTGCCTGGAGCCATGTCCCTTCAGATTCCTGTGGGGCCCACTTCCTCTGTTCTCCACAGACACCTTGGCCAACTACCCGATTTGAGATCTCCTCCCTTCCCACCATGGCCAAAGCGGTTTTTCACACATTTGACACTATGCCATGTGTCTCCTTGTGCTGGCTTATGCTAAGTGCCGCCACCCCCCAGTGGAAAGCAGGATCCTTTGTGACAGGGCCTTTCTCTCTGGTTCGTCTGCATACCACATGTCCACTAAAATGGCTTGCCCCTTTGGGTGGCCTCGGTGATGAATCAAATAATAATAACATGTGGGTCTCGAGCACAGAGGGTAAGGGGGGAGGAGGCAGAGTGCAGGGTTGGGGTGCGAATCCCATGTTTAAAGGGGAAGTCACAGTGAAGGAAAGAGAGGAGATTGACGGAAAGCTGGGAGTTGTTCTGGAAGCGAACAAAGGGAGGGAAGGAGGGACCTGTCACCAGTGTCAGACACAGCTGAGAGCTCAAGAAGGAAAATAGTGGAGAAATTCCCATTGGGATTGAGGCATGGCTGTCATGGGTGTTCTAGACAGGGGTCATGTCAAGGGAAGCCTGGGTGGCCCGGTCGGTTAAGCATCTTGATTTCAGCTCAGGTCGTCATCTTTCGCCTCATGAGTTCAAGCCCTGCGTGGGGCTCTGTGCTGACAGCATGGAGCCTGTTTGGGATTCTCTCTCCCCCTGTCTCTCTGTCCCTTCTGTGTTCATGCTCTCTCTCTTTCAAAATAAATAAACCTAAAAAAAATACCGAAAAAAAAAAAGAAAAAAAACTGGTTAGAGTGGGTGGGAGGTGAGCATTGGGGAAAGAGACAGGGAGACGTTCAACGGTCAGTTTTCATGTATAATATAGGTGATAATCTGTGGTCAATGGATATCATTGATTGCAGGTACACAATGGTCCCAACTACGTGGGGGAAATTGTAGTCATGAGTTAATGGCCGGTTTCCTTCTTTGCACCTCCTCTGCCCAGGAAGGTGTCAGGACTGATTGGGGGCAGGCGACAGTGGCTGCTCCAGGGACCTCCCACCCCATGTGTCTCCTTTGTGAGTTGCACGCGTATTAAATCAGGACACGAGCCAGTGGTCCTAAGTCAAAAGCCTGTTGAAATGGCCACACGAGATAGTGTTCCTTAAAAGGACTTGTAGCTTTCGAGGACAATGTGAAAAAAGCACCCACACGTCAGCTTGACTCTGGGGAGAACCCTGTGCTTGCCCTCGGATGCCGACTGGATTATTTCCTTGCAGATTCTTGAACAACGTTGGTTTCTTTTTCCCTCTGATCATGATGCTGACGTGGATGGTGTCTGTGGCCAGCATGGTCCGAAAGCTGGTGTACGAGCGAGAGATCCAGATAGAAGAGGTAATCATTCCAACTGCTTGCCTGGGACACCAGGAGGAGAGGCGGGGCTTTGGAGCCAAATCCTGTTCCCATAACTGACCCCGGACTCTGTTTGGCCTGCCCTCCTCTCTGCTGGGGTTCCTGGACACAGCCGAGCTGAGGCGGGGGTCTCAAGGCAAACGTTCCACATTGAAGTCTGACGTTCTGCCAGTCAACAGGTGTTTCCTGTGGAGATGGAAGGAGCCCAAGGGCAGGCTCACCACATTCAAAAACGGGAGCCAGTGTTGCTCATTCAGCAATTTCATTTCTTTTTTTTTAATATAATATATTGTCAAATTGGCTAACATACAGTGTGTAAAGTGTGCTCTTGGTTTTTGGGGTAGATTCCCGTAGTTAGTTGTTACATACAACACCCAGTGCTCATCCCAACAAGTGCCCTCCTCAATGACCATCACCCGCTTCTCCCCCTTCCTTGCCCCCCATCCACTCTCAGTTTCTTCTCTGTATTTAAGAGTCTCTTACGGTTTGCCTCAGCAATTTTTATACAACCCAGAAAGACGTAAGGGTGCACTTCCCACTTGATGTGTGGTTAGATTGCCTCATGGGGAGCCTTGTTATTTTTGTTTAATATCATTAAAATTTGAAACTGTCAAAACTGCTTCTAAGAAGGAGAGTTCATGAAAGTACCAGGTGGGGGCGCTTGGGTGGCCCAGTCGGTTAAGTGTCTGACTTCCTCTCAGGTCATGATCTCACGGTTCGCGGGTTCAAGCCCCATGTCAGGCTCTGTGCTGACAGCTCAGAGCCTGGAACCTGCTTCAGATTCTTTGTCTCCCTCTCTCTCTTCCCCCCCCCCCGCTTGCACTCTCTCTCTTTCAAAAATCAATTAAAAAATGTAAAAAAAAAAAAAAAGTACCAGATGAACGCCGACCTTGTGGAGGAGGGGCTCACACTACCCACCAGCCTCCTACTTACTTATTCAGGTGAAGGAGACGTGTGGCAAAGTGCAGTGTTCTCATTCAGTTCTGACTTGAACTTGCACTATTGTTTTCCATATTGTCCACCTATTTATTTTACTGGTTTTCTTATTTATTTCCGTGTTTATAATTTTGAGAGAGAGGTAGAGAGCAAGCAGGGGAGGGGCAGAGAGAGAGAGAGAGAGAGAGAGAATCCCAAACAGGCTCTGCACTGTCAGCACAGAGCCTAACGCGGGGCTTGAACCCACGAACGGTGAGATCATGCCCTGAACTGAAACCAAGAGTCGGACGCTTCACCGACTGAGCCACTGATTTCCAAGCTGGCCGCATCCAGCGCTGGCCTCCTTGCCTTTCCTGTGATCGGGTCTGGTCCTCCTCGAGTACCCGGGTCACGACTCTGGTTTCCCTTCTCTTGACAGTACGTGCGGATGATGGGGGTGCACCCGACCATCCTTTTCCTGGCCTGGTTTCTGGAGAACATGGCCATGCTGGCCATCAGCAGTGCTGCCCTGGCCATCATTCTGAAAGTGAGCGGCATCTTTGCGCACAGCAACGCCTGTATCATCTTCCTCTTCCTCCTGGATTTCGCGGTGTCGGTCGTCATGCTGAGTTACTTCCTAAGCACATTTTTCAGCCAAGCCAACACGGCTGCACTCTGCACTAGCCTGGTGTACATGATCAGCTTCCTGCCCTACATCGTTCTGTTGGTTCTCCGTAACCATTTGAGTGTTGTCATTCAGACGTTTCTGGTAAGTGGGTTGGTTTTTTTTGTAGACATGCAAAACACGACTGCTGTATCTGCCCAACAAAGCAGTCACCACATCACATGTCACCTTATCACTTTCAGATCTCGGTGGGCTTTCTGATGCCTACGTCTGTCTCTCTTGTTTTTCTTTTAAGTTTTATTTATTTTGAGAGAGAGCAAGTGTGTAAGCGAGGTAGGGACAGAGAGAGAGGAGACAGAGAATCCCAAGGAGGCTCCAGGCCCTGAGCTGTCAGTGCAGAGCCCGACGTGGGGCTCGAACCCATGAACCGTGAGATCATGACCTGTAGCGAAGTCAAGAGTTGGATGCTCAACCAACTGAGCCCCCCAGGGGCCCCTGAAGCCTACTGGTCTTGATGCTGCCCGCAGATGCACACCTTATAATGGTCATTGGTTGACATTGCAGTGGTTTTGCAAGAGAGGAGCTGCTGAGAATTGGCACTTTTCATGTAATGGGGACTGTCCTCTGGAGACTCTTTGGAAATCGGTAACATCCTAAAGGCAGCCATAGAGACTCTGTGCCTCTCTGTATCACAGATGGAAAGAAGTAGATTTCTTTTTTTTTTTAATTTTTTTAAATGTTTATTTATTTTTGAGAGAGAGAGAGACAGAGTGTGAGTGGGAGAGGAGCAGAGAGAGAGGGAGACACAGAATCCGAAGCAGGCTCCAGGCTCCGAGCTGTCAGCACAGAGCCCGACGCGGGGCCCGAACCCATGAACCATCAGAGCATGACCCGAGCCGAAGTCGGACACTTAACCGACTGAGCCACCCAGGCACCCCAAGAAGTAGATTTCTAAAGCTATTTTAGAAGCAAAAAAATAAACTCTTCTTGAAGCATCAGGAATCACCTCACATTAGGTGGGAAGATCTCTCCGTTAGCAATGCCAATTCATTCATGAGTGTACCATGTAACTCCCGGAGAAGCCTGAGAATTCTTTTAAGTCTGGGATATGAAATACAAAGAAGAGAGACACTCGTCCATTCTGTTTTGAGTTTCCTGGCAATTGCAGAGCCGGGTGCATAGTGGGAACTCAATCCACGTGGAAGGGATGGGCAGAAGGCTGTGAGGACGGTCAGTTCGGGCGAGCCAGCACTGTCCCTGCAAACATTAGAATTATGCCCCAGGGTTCACTTGTCCCCAACAGGTCAGGCCAAGTTCCCAAAGTGCAGTCTGTTGGGAGGTGTGGCTAGAGCCACTAGGGGAGAATTCGGGAGATGCCGAAGAGGGATGGAATCCCAGGGCTTCGAGGGGGCATCTGAAGCCTTCCGAGGTCACTGGTCCCACGCAACGTCATGACGGTAGATGTATCCTCATTTGTTGGGACGGGGTCACTTTCTCTGCTCCTTTTGAACTTTAGGGTGAAATGCTTCTGTGAAGACCAAATTGTTTTTCTCCAGCTTCACGTAAACCTTCCTGTTTCCCGACTGGCCATGTACATACAGCATGGATGTGTGTGCACCTTGAAAAAACACGGCGTCTTTAATCAGGATTTTTCTCCATGGACACCTGCTCACCAGTGTCCATTAGCTTATGTCACACCTGTGGTACTTTATAACCCATAATGTTGGTCTCAATTAAAACTGAGACCATGTGTCACCACCCCCCACCCCGACCCCATACTCCTCACATGTAGGAAAAGAAACATTGATCACCTGGCCTGAATTTCAAACACTGTTATATGGTTTTTACTTCAATCCATCTGTTTAAATGTTGGAGCATACCGAGTCTGACTTCCTTTTACATGTTCACGTTTCCTAGCCCCACCCCCCCAAAAAAACCAAAAAAATCTAACTCTGGTACATGATATCTTCAAGCATAACATGCATTGTCAATGGGGTTGTTTATTTATTTATTTATTTTTGACATAGGATTTCTCCCCTGGAAATAAAATAACATTTTCCTTCAATGTGCTCCCTTTCTAGTGTAGAATGGTGTACATGTTCCATCAGTCGGCCTGCAGTGTGCTCCAGGGCATTCGCTTAGTAATAAAAAATAAGAAATCGCTCCATTCCGTTTTCCGCTGTTCTGTGTTCTGCATTTCTGGGCGCAGCGCATTGGATTTATGGCACTTGAGGCACTGCAGTGAAGAGAAATAATTCCTTTTCACACCAAAAGCTAGCTTGTTAGCATGCTTTCTAGAATGGGCTGACATTCGGCGTAGGCTTCCAGGGTCACGTATGGAAATCACCGCCTGGAGGACGGTACGGCCCCGCCTGCTCTGGTGACGCTGGTCTGTTTGGATTTAGCGCTGAGGGTTTTCCGGGGTCTCCGTCAAGTACTAACATGCTGTTTGTCTCTTGTCCCCGGGCAGTGCCTGCTTTCCACCACCGCCTTCGGCCAAGGAGTATTTTTGGTTACCTTCCTAGAAGGGCAAGAAGCAGGTAAGAGGATGCTTTTTTTTTTTTTAAGTGTATTCATTTATTTTGACAGAGAGAGAGAGAGAGAACGAGAGTGAGCAGGGAGGGGCAGAGAGAGAGAGAGAGAGAGAGGGAGAGAATCCCAAGTAGGCTCCGTGCTGACAGCACAGAGCCCAGTGGAGGGCTCGAACCTATGAACCGTGAGGTCATGACCTGAGCCAAAACCAACAGTCAGACACTTAACCAACTGAGCCACCCAGGCATCCCAAGGGGATGCTTTTTGCTTTTTTAAAAAAGAGTTTCAGTGATTTGGGTTTTTAGGAGTTGACTGTGGTCATGTTGCAAGCGCTACGGTAGAAGGTCTTTGTTACAATGTGCAACGGAGTCCTGGGGTTTGATTTAGCTGATGTGAACACCTCTCCCCATCGGGTCACCCTGGATCTGTGTATTTTGTTGAGGCCACAAAATCAGAAATCAGTGAAGTAGCACGAAAGCAAAATCACAAGGGTTAGATATTAAAGTGTTTTTAAAGCTGCTCCCCCTGGTCGCCTTGAAATACGGGTGACATTAAGCAGGCTGACATTGCATTTGCAGAACTATGATCCACAGGATGGTCTTTGCTCTCAGCTGCTCTCAACTTTGCTTTGAGTTTCCAGAACGCAAGAACCCACCCCACCAAAATCTACCCTGAAAGGGTGTGCGGTCTGACTGTGACCTTCCCTTCCTTCCAGGGATTCAGTGGAATAACATGTACCAGCCTCTGGAGCAAACGGGTGTGACGTTTGGCTGGGTTTCCTGGATGATTCTCTTTGATTCAGGCCTTTATTTTGTATGTGGATGGTACTTGGACAACTTGCTTCCTGGTAAGAATTCCGCATGTTAGAAAATGCCAAAATCAGCTAAAAAAAAAAAAAAAAAAAAAAAAAAAAAAAAAAAAAAGCCAAATCCAGTTTAAAGCAATATACATGAATATTAGAATAATTGTTCATTCTTCTTTTCAAATGTAATTATTTTTGACAGGGAGTGTGAGCAGGACAGGGGTGGGGCGGGGGGAGGTAACACACAGCTCTACTGTGATTCTGTGCTTTCCGTTGCAAAGTTGTTGGATCGGCAGAGTGTCACTGTCCTTGTCTGCAGCGGGAGGAAAGCAGATTGTTATCGTCCCGGTTTCATAAAGAGGGAATGAAGTGTCCGGGGACAAAGAGAGCGGGACACAGGATCTGAAGCAGGCTCCAGGCTCTGAGCTGTTAGCGCAGAGCCCCACAGCTGAGGCCCTTCCCCAGCGGAGAGCCTGTTTGGGAACCGGGGGGTAACCCAGACACTATCCAGTTTGGGGCTCTCAAACTCACGAACTGTGAGATCATGACCTGAGCTGAAGTTGGATGCTTAACTGACTGAGCCCCCCAGGCACCCCTAGAATAATTGTTCATTCTTTAAGTAAGGCCTCAGGGGGCTTGTAAGCTGTATTTTAAAGTTTTTTTTTTTTTTAATGTTTATTTATTTTGAGAAAGAGCATGTGCAGGGGAGGGGCAGAAGAAGACGGGGAGAGAAAATCCCAAGCAGGCTCCACGCTGTCAGCACAGAGCCCCAGGCAGGGCTTGATCCCACAAAATGTGAGATCATGGTCTGAGTCATGATCAAGAATCAGATGCTTAACCAACTGAGCCACCCAGGGGCCCTGTGGCAGGTGCATCTGAAGGCCGTGGGAAGGCAGGCCACGGATAGTAGTGGTTTTCCCCTGCTGTGTTTCTGGGGAAGAAGGTATTTATACCACACGCCTGCTCAGGGCGAAAAGAGCAGAAACAGCTTTAAAGGTATTTCTTTTTATATGTTTAGCAATAATGTTTTGATGATTGCTAAAATTACTTGTGATTCTGTCTCTATATTTTCCAAAAATCACCTGGGTATTTCACTTGGCATGTACCTTTAAAGTTAAGAACTAAAGGAGAGAGAGAGAGAGAGAGACAAAGACAGAGACAGAGACAGACATGGAGAAAGAGATTCTAATCTGCACATTGAATATGAAGGGACAGAAAACCATCAGTGCATTCTTTTTACAAAACCTTATTTCAGACTTGGGGAGCTCACGTGTCATTTAAAGATGAGTAAAAATCCAAATGAAATGTGCCATTGACAAGATTATTTTACAGAAAAGCAGGAAAACATGGCCTCTAAGAATTAGAGAGCATAAGCCTGGCAAGCTGTACTTTGAACTTTTAGATTGCTTTGTCTGGGGGCTTTGAATAAAATTAAGGAAAGGCAGATTCTAGGAACTAAGAAGTTAAAAAAAATAACTGAAGAATGCCAAGGTGAGATAAAATTGAGAAGCCCTGGGTATTAGAAGGCAGCTAGGGAGCATGAGGGAGGGAGGTTACAAAATGCGTGTGATGTTGATTGTAAAATGTTTGAGGAAGGGGTCACGAGCAAAAGAATAGGGCGGAAAGTCACGGTGGGGATTGGAGGGTGATGGCAAGCCCCTGGAATCAGGAGAGATGCAGACGGGCAGCTGCAAGGGGACAGACAGACGGGGCTCGCAGACATGTGCTGTCTCTGATGAGGAGATGCCCAGACCCAAATGAAACACAATAAAGAAGGAACAGTCATTAACCAGGGAGAAGAAAATCAGGTTTTGCAAAATAAGGGGTTCACCATATCAAGTACAAAGTTAATGAAAAGAAACATCTAGATATAACCTGGAGTCTTGGAGTCCCCAGAGGAGCCTCAACCCCAGCAAAGACAGGTTACTCTGGGCAGCGCAGAGATCAATGTGAAATTTGGCCAGGAATCCAGAAGGATCTGAGATCCCCCCTCCTCCTTCAGGACCTGACGCATGGGGATCCTGGTGGGAACGTTGTCTTGTATCAAAGTTAAGGCATTTCCAGCCAGCGACCCCCTGACCCCGCTCACTTCTGCAGCCAAGGCGAGCCTGCGGAGAGAGACAGAGGGGCAGACAGAGAGAGATCCCAGATGGGAGGCCAGGCTCTGGTGCATTTCTGCAGCTTTTGCGAGTGTGGCCGAGTCAAATCTGAAATGGGGCGGCAGCCGCAGCGGGCAGGGCAAGCAGGCGGAGAATGGCTTTGGGTTTGATGATTATTGTGGTAGTCATTATTTGGGATGGCTGCGAAGCTGTATGCCTGTGTGTTGGGGACAGTGCTCCAGTCCCAAGGAGGCGGGGAGGTGGCTGGGGTGGCGTCCGTGAGGGTGAGAAGAGGTGCCCAGGTGTGCGCGGAGGACGTTCCTCCTGGCCCACAGAGGATGTCTGTAACAGGCGCGGGCTGCGGGGCCGTGGGTGGGAGCCAGAAGGCTCTCTCATAGTTGCCGTGTCTTCTCAGGGCCGTCGGGGTATCGTGGTCCGACAGAAGGTGTGGCGGGGAGGCGATGGGGGACCAGGAGGGAGGGCACGCCAGAGTGCCTGCGGCTCACCGTCCCCTGCAGGTGCTTGTCCCGGGCGGGAATTAGACGTGGAGGTGACAGTTCCAGCCCCAGGGGGAGGCGACAAACCAGAACAAGACAGAGATGACAAAACCAGGAGATAGACCACCACTGTTGGGGGGTCACACGCAAGAATCCGTAGCGGAAAGGTGTGACCAATCAGATGACTGATCACAAGCGCGCGTCCACAGAAACCAGTAGCTTGGCTGTGTGTCGGCAGGAAATACGGAGTATAACGTGACAAGATTTCATTCTCAAGAGCAGTAAAATATCTCCATGTGACTCTAACATCGAAGAGAGTATATATCCAATAAGAACTTAAAAGATTTGGCGAACATACAGTAGATTTGAATAGATGGAAAGAGATGCCATGTTCCCTAATGTGGTGATTCACCATTTTCAGCGTGTTGACTTTCTCCAAGTTAATGTATGACTTTACATAATCTACACCATTTAGTATGAACCGTAGTGGTAATACAATAAAACCCACATAAGTCCTTCACATAAAAATACTAAAAAAGGCTTTTGGTTTTAATTGTTGAAGTGTTTCTCAGGGATAGCTAGAAATGTAAATTAATGACAGTGGTCGAAAGTCGTTGAAAACAATGAAGGGGACTGGTGGCCGATGATCACATAGACCCTCACTGTGAATTGTCAAGGATTAAAATGGTGGAGTACGGGGGCACCTGGGTGGCTCAGTCGGCTAGGTGTCAGGGTCTTGATTTTGGCT
Source organism: Lynx canadensis (assembly GCF_007474595.2). NCBI lineage: Eukaryota > Metazoa > Chordata > Mammalia > Carnivora > Felidae > Lynx > Lynx canadensis. Next base: position 63,114,363 of record NC_044304.2, read on the forward strand.
CAGGTCATGATCTCACAGTCATGGGATTGAGCCCTGCTGAGCATGGAGCCTGCTGGGGATTCTGTCTCTCCCTCTCTGCCCCTCCCTCCCTCACACTCATGTACATGCTTTCTTCTCTCTCTCTTTCTCTCTCTGTCAAAATAAATAAATACACTTAAAAAAATAACAATGAAACGGTGGAGGACTCATGTAATAACAGTAGAGCAATGGAAGAGATTAGAAAGTTCGGAAACCAAGTCACCGTAAATAATAGTTCGATTTGTGTTAAAGTTCACATTTTTAATCAATGAGAAAGGATACAAGTTAGACTCATTCATTAATTCATCAGAAGTAAATATTATTAAAGTAATGAGGAAATGAGAAAAGTATGATTTTTTTTTAGGAGAAGTATGATTTTAGGGGCCCCTGGGTGGCTCAGTCAGTTAAGCGTCTGACTTCAGCTCAGGTCATGATCTCACGTTTCGTGGGTTTGAGCCCTGCGTCGGGCTCTGTGCTGACAGCTCAGAACCTGGAGCCTGCTTCCGATTCTGTGTGTCCCTCTCTTTCTGCCCTTCCCCTGCTCACACTCTGTCTTTCTCTCTCTCAAAAGTATTAAAACATTAAAAAAGTGAAAAAACAAAAAGAAGTATGATTTTAAAGACAGCAAAGGCCTTTCTAACCATAATGCCAGAGACAGATATGCTAAAAAATCAAGTTTCCATTATAAGAATGGGAATCAGCATTTTAAAATATCCACAGAAATAAAATGAAAGGATACTTTACAAGTTTATAAAAACTAATGAATACATGAAGGAAAATGTTAAAATTCTCAAGTCAGGTTTTAGGAAGACAAATGATGTGTTCAAGGAAACAACTTGAACAGACCATTATATAAAGAAAAATTTATATTTGATAAACATAAAATAGTTTAATGTTGGACAGAGCATAGTATTGCATAGACATAGAAGACTGTTTTCTCCTTCTCTGACTGATGAAAACTGTAATGACTTGGGGAGGATTAGGGCCTTGATTTTTCTGTGTAGGTGTTTAGTTTATGGGAAACCGAAATAATTTAATTATGCGACTCAGGACCTCGGGGTCATGAGTTCGATCCCCACGTTGCGTGCAGAGTTTGCTTAAACTCTTTACAAAAAGTGTTTATTCTCTTTGCCACAGAGATTTAAAGGAACGGCCAGATCAGTTCAAAACAGATGTGCGCATAGATGCTCCTGGCACAGTATCTTTGAAAGCAAAATTCTGGCTAACCTACATTTCTGTCTAAGATAGTGGATTGATTACGAATCAACTTTACATTGATAATACGGACTCCTGTGAGCTAGTCACACACTTGTGGTGTTGTGTTTTATAGGAATATACGTGGATGTAGGATATGGGAGATCATTGGCTGCTGTGTACCAAACTATGAAATAAGGGATAAAATAGAACCATATTCAGTTAAAATCTTTGAAAAGTTTTCATTCCAGTATAGTTAACACACAGTGTGATATTAGTTTCCGGTAGACGATATGGTGACTCAGCACGTATGCACATCACCGGAGCTCACCAGGATAAGTGCATCTTTCAAGCCTGTCACCTGTTTCCCCTTCTCCCACCCGCCTCCCTTCTGTTGACCATCAGTGTGTTCTCTCTAGTTAAGAGTCTGTTGCTTTGATTTGTCTCCTTTTTTTTGTTTTATTCCACTTATGAGTGAAATCACTTGGTATTTATCTATCTCTGACTGGCTTTATTTCACTCAGCGTCGTATACCCTAGTTGTATCCAGGTCTTTGCGGATGGCAGGGCGTCATTCTTTTCATGGCTGAGTAATATTCCATTGTGTATAAATACCACATATTCTTTATCCATTCATCAGTTGATGGACACTTGAGCTGTGTCCATAATTTGGCTATTGTATGTAAGTAATGTTGTAGGGTGCCCCGGGGGCTCAGTCAGTTGAGCATCGGACTTCGGTTCAGGTCATGATCTCATGGTTCATGAGTTTGAGCCCTGCGTCGGGCTCTGTGCTGATGGCTCAGAACCTGGATCCCGCTTTGGATTCTGTGTCTCTCCCTCTCTCTGCCCCTCTCCCGCTTGTGCTCTATTTCTCTTTCTCTGTCTCTCTCAAAAATAAACATTAAAAAATTTTAATAAAAAAATAATGCTGCTATAATCATACTAGTGCATGGATGTTTTCAAGTTGGCGTTTTCCTATTCTTCTGGGTAAATAACCAGTAGTGGAATTAATGGATCATGTGGTAATTCTATTTCTAGCGTTTTGAAGCACTTTTATGGAGTTTTCCACAGTGGCTGTATCAGTTTACATTCCCACCAACAGTTCAGGAGGGTTCTCTTTTTTCCTACATCCTCACCAACACTTTTTATTTCTTGTCTTTTTCATATTAGCCGTTCTGACTGCTGTGTGTTAATACCTCATTGTAGTTTTGGTTTGCCTCACTGCTTAAGTGATGGTGAGCATCTTTTCATGTGTCTGTTGGCCATCCTCATTTCTTTGGAGAAATGTCTGTGTCTCTTGCCCATGAAAAAAAATGTAATGTGTATTTATTTTTGAGAGAGAGAGAGACAGAGCGCGAGAGGGGGAGGAACAGAGAGAGGGAGACACAGAATCTGAAGCAGGCTCTAGACTCCGAGCTGTCAGCACAAAGCCCCACGCGGGGCTCAAACCCACAAATCACGAGATCATGACCTGAGCTGAAGTTGGATGCTTAACTGACTGAGCCACCCAGGCGCCCCATTAACATGACATAGTTTAAAAAAAAACTTTTATTAATAAAATGTAGTGCATTTCACAAAACCCTGCTAATTTGAAAATATTTGGTTCTACATTTGGGAAAAGCAGTCTCCAATCTTTCGTCCCGAATTTGCGTGGTAAGAGCTCCGTGAACCGTTACAGCCACGCCGTGTAGAGTTTTCGGAAACGTTGAGCTGGCATCATGTGGCTGGGGGTTTTTCTGAAATGCTGAACACTTCTGCATCAGACAGTGATCTTTCAGTGGTTTGCAAGGTGTTTGCATTCCTGGAAAACTCAGTGTGTGTTAAAACTGCACAGAAAGTTGTCTTAGGCTCCACTGGCTATACTGGGACGAGCCTCCCAGAATGCAGGTCAAGGGCAATTCTTTGTTGGGCTGTGTTGTTCTGCCCTTTGTAGGACCCTCACCAGCCCGGTTGCCTGCCCACTAAAGGCCATCAGTGCAACCCCCATTTATTAACCATGTTGTTTTGTTTTCTGCATATCTGATGCTCTAACATCATGAGGCCTCACTGACCCTGGAAGAGCTGTCCCCCCAAGGGCAAGCCGATTCCAAGAGACAGTAGAGGACTTGCTCATGAGCTCACTTTTTATAGGCAAACCAGCATCTGGAGCTACCCCCTCCTCTGTAGGCCATCCTATCCTGGGCCGTCATCACCCCTGGGCAGAGGACCAAGCAGCTTGGCGGCGGCCTCTGTGCTCCAGAGCCTGTTGAAATTATTCAAATACCCAACCTCAGCCTGCTGCCCTGCCTCACGTGTTCGCATCTCCCCTCTCCCTCTGTCTCCCGAGTGACCCTGGTGCTTCCCCGCGTGGCCCCGTGTGGCGCCGTGGGCTCCCTGCTCCCGGGCACTGAGCAGCAAACTATCTTTACAGGGCACCTGTCTCCTGATCCGTTGGCCGCCCTGGGCCTGAATAATGATAACAACCTACCGTTTCCAACACCCGTGCACTGGGCCAACCCAGACTACCCCTTCCCACGTTTCCAGAACACCTCTGCGAATGTCCTGTGTTGAGATGCACAGTTGGAAAGTCCCCGGTGGGTAGGGAGGACCCCCTGGACGGTGGCGGGTGAGGCGTGTCTCCACCTTCTTCTGCCTGTCTTCTCCGTGGAGTGAGGGGGCAGGTGCGGACCCCAGCATCCCTCACCCTGGTGTCTGAGCGGGAGGCTCTGTAAGGATCCGGGTTCGAGGTCACCGGCGGGTGTCTGCGCCTGTGCGTGTGCTCCCCGGCGGACATCTGGTCCTCCCAGACTCTGCTTTCTGTAAACCCTTCTTTATGTGCCTCCAGTGAAATTTGATTTCCTCGATCTGTCTACTTTCATTGACTTCTGCTTTTATCACTGTCAGTTTTGGGGGGCAATGCTAATGAGTTTCCTGGCCTGTGCCAGCCAGCAGGCAGCTCCCCTGCAGGGGACAAGCTCTGTGGATACACAGGGCCTTTGCGTTGATTAATGTGCCCGATTCCATATGGTGATGTGAGCAGGGTGCTCGTGCTCTTAGCGTGCACGTGACATAAGACACATTTGCATCTGCACGCCAAGGGGGAGTGCAGGGGACCGCTTCGGAGCCGTGTGGCCTCCCCCCATCCATTTACATTAATAGATTCATTAGCAGGACTTTAAAAGTGCAAACAGATTAGAGCTGGGATGGTTTAATTAGCAAATCAACCATTAATATCCAATTTGTTTCTCATCTCTATTTTCTGACCTGGTAGTTTCTAACTCCAAAAGGCCCCTGCGGTGTCTCCCATCCTTCCTGTCTCTGCAGCCTGGACCCAAGATCAGGTGTCGCTGAACCTCGTGGGGACCGTTCGGTGTCCTTGAAACTCGTGTCTGTGCGCCTAGGCGCCCCTTTACCCCTGCTAATGCGGACTCGGACTCCCCAAGGTGTTTTATTCTCTGTTCTCTTGCCCTTCCAGCAGGTGGCGCCCACTCACGCTGTCAAGGGCAGTGACCCATGGTCACTGGAGCGAGGTCGCTCAGCAGAAGACCACCTCTTGGTGGGGGGTTTGGTGGGGTTGTCATCTACCGGCTCCTTATCTCTTTTTATTTCTGCACACTCCTCGTTTGTGCATGTGCATGGGGCCCTGTATTCCCATTAAGGCAGCTGAAGACACGGGTGTGCAGGAGGTGAGTCGTGTCTCCAGACCTGTTTGCGTCGAGGGCAACATGCTCTTGCTTCTGGCCTGTGTTCAGAGAGGCGCGTACCACGGGGCCGCCGCAGCTCAGCAGCCGGTGTCCTCCGACAAGTCTTGCTGGGCCCCTGTCCCTTGGGGGAAGGAGGGGTGATAATAGCACCCCCCACGTCGGGTGGTCGCAGGACCATGTGAATGAATACAGGTGGAGACCCTGGCCAGTGCCAGAAGGGAGAGCCTGGGCAACAGGACGCAATTATCCATGAGCCGCTCGTCCGCTTGCTGGTTAGGGGTAGTTACTAGTTCGCTGGGGTCTTGGGGAGCATCCGGCCTGTATCTGTTTTCTAGGGTGGACGCGGGCTGAGGCCCACGATCCAGGCGTGGGGAGGGCTGGCTCCTCCTGAGGCCCCCTCTCCTTCCCGTGTCCTGTTGATCTGCCCTCACTCCCTGTCTGTGCCCCAATCCCTACCTGTAGGGACACCGCATGACCTCACTGAATCCAAATTATCTCTTGAAAGCCTTCCTGCAAATACAGCCCTGTTCTGAGTTACTGGGGGTTAGGATTTCAACGCGAAGTTTGGGGCACACAGCTCAACCCATAAGAGATGGTGGCTGTTAGGTCAGATGACCAGCTCCCCACCTTCCTTCACTTTCCCGGTCCTCCTTTGCGACTGTGTCTTTGAATCTTTGGGTTAGGCGGGGTGACGGTCACGCGTCCGCCCTTGGCTGTAGGGTCAAAGTGAAAGATTGTCTGCGTAGGCCTTTTATCTCTTAAGTGACTTGTCTGATTCCCAGCACTCAACCAAACTTAGGCTGGAATGGGTGCGTTAAGGAAAATTGAGAGGCGTTAGTAATTAAATCCACGTGTCATGGGGGCAGAGTGGCTATTAAGTGGGCTGCAGTGAATTTGGAGCATTCGTCTGAAGAATGCCGATGTTTCCTATGGAAATCTTAGCAGCGTATATTCTTTGTGCATGTCTTAGCGGGTTAATGCCTTCATGGTATTAATCCATGTCCGGTAACCATGCAGAGGACAGAGGAGTGACAGACGGAAGGATGGCGGGCTGGGGCGAGGCTTACTCTGGGGAATATTTAGCAGTTGTGTGTCGCTACTTTTATCTTTAATAAATACCTGCCTGTTCACTGGACGCTCAGAAGGCCTCTTGAGGGAGGTGGCTGTGAGGGGGCCCAGCCGCCGGCCATGGGTCAGGCTGGAGAGTCTGGGCTCCCCGCGTGGCTAATACCCATGCCCCCGGTTGTCATCGGGTCCTGTATGGGGTGTGCCTTCAACACGTTAACGTGGAACAACATTTTATAATAATTGGCTAAGCCATTCTCTTACAGAATCTTCCAAGGAGAAAAAACCGGTTTTAATTGTGTCTTGTTTTTTTAGGAACTTTTGGATTAAGGAAACCATGGTATTTTCCCTTTACCGAGTCGTACTGGAGGAACTTGGGTGGTTTCCTGGCAAAGAGACCACACGCTCCCAGTTCTAACCTATCCTTCTCCAGCGAGAACTTTGACGATAAAGGTTTGTAAAGAGTAACCTTATTAGATGCACGTCTTCCCTTTCGGTCTGTTTTGTTTCTGTTTTTCCTCCTGGTCGAGTCTCTGGAACTTGGTGTGCCTTCCTCAGCTGCCCGCTTTCGGGGGTCAGTCTTGGGCTCAGAAACACAGCTCGGGGCAACGTCGTAAGAAAGGATCCCCTGCTGACGTTTGCGTTGGGGGCCAGAACCCTGGAGTGTCGATGCACCTGTTGTCTGTAGCCCCGCTGTGGGCTGGGTACGTCTGTGCGTGCGTTCTCTGTCTGCAGGATGAAGCTTCTGCTCTAACATGAATTTGTGTGAGAAATAAAAGGAGAGGTGGTCAGCCATCAGGTGTAGTGTGCTGTAGAAATTGCAGAGTGTTTCACACACACTAGCTTATTCGTCATGACTGAGAGGAGGACCATCACTGCCCTGTCAAGGCAAGGATCGTGCTTCCCAGTGGTGAGGGCAGGACCCCCGTCCATCTGGGCTCCCCTTATCCCCCTTCCACAGAAGCATGACTTCAGGGGCAATTTACAGATATACAGGCTCCCATCATGATAGTTTTATACCACAAGTCAACGTTGTAAGGTAACATTTTTTCTTTTCTTTTTTTTTGTTTTTAGATTTTTAATGTTTATTTTTGAGTGAGAGAGAGACAGAGCGCAAGCAGGGGAGGGGCAGAGAGAGAGGGAGACACAGAATCCGAAGCAGGCTCCAGGCTCTGAGCTGTCAGCACAGAGCCCGACGCAGGGCTCGAACCCTTGATCCATGAGATCATGACCTGAGCCAAAGTCAGACACTTAATCCAGTAAGCCACCCAGGTGCCCCCATAACCTTTTTTCTTTTTTTTTTATTTTTCTGACTACACAAGTCAAATAGGAATCTTTGAGGACATTTGGAACATACCACACCACAACAGACTATCACTCATGGGCACTTTGGTGTGTCACCTGCCTGTGATTTTCCCTCTGCATACGTACAAATTGCGTGTGTGCGTGTTCCTTTATCTCCTCTTACGAGATGCATAACAGAAGGGCACAAAAGTCTGTCATCAGCCATGCCATTTAATTGAGGCCATTATGTAATTTGCCTCTTGCTTTTGGTAAGGAAGGGTGTTTGAGTTGTGCGTGTTCCACGGAGCTCTAATTCGAATCCACGGCAGACGACTGAATTCGTAAGCATGAGCACCACTGGGAGTCCTCCAGGCTGAATCTGCCTCTTCTCCTCAGGGTCCTCGCTGCCGATCGGGGAGGGAAAGCCAGGAGGTCCCCCGGGCGTCGCCCTGCTGTCTGTGACCAAGGAATATGAGCGCCACAAGGCGGCCGTCCGAGACCTGACCCTCACCTTCCACAGAGGCCAGATCTCTGCCCTGCTGGGGACCAACGGTGCCGGGAAAACCACAGTCATGTGTGTGTCCTTTCAGCCTCGTCAAATGCGGGTTTGATTCTAAAAAATGTCCATTTACCTGTGAGACAGGAAGCTTAGGTTTCTTTTCTTCCTTTTGGTTTTGAGACGGAGTCTCTGTGTGCTCTGGGACAGACAGCTAGTGGGGAGTGCACAGCAGCCGCCCTCGGCTGGGGGCAGATGGGGCTTTACCCCTTTACCCCTGAAAAGACCCCGAAGTCTTTTATCCCCTACACATAACACATCGTGGTTTTACTTTAGTCTTTGAGCGTCCTACGACGCTTCCCATCTTATCGCTACGCTTAAGTTTGTTCGCGTATCTATGGGAAGATGAAACTTGGGACGAAGTCTGCAAATGTTTTAACCAGCTGAGTATTTCTTTTTTCATGTTCTGTTTTTTGTGTGCTTGGGCTTTTTTTGTGAAGGCTTGGTGTTTGGTTTGGGGTCCAATGGCTCCAGGTTTGATTAAAGAATCAAATTGTGGAATCCCAGAGGAAAAACGAACTCAAAAGCGTGGGGCTCACGCAGTAGCCCTGAGCTGCCTGCAGAAACGGGTCTCATCCCGGGAAAAGCCCCAACATGGTCAAACTTGTCCCAGGAATAAGGACATTTCTCTCGGTTCTGTTTTCATACAACTAACGTGCACTTAGTTAAACGTGAAAAGTATTATTTGCTTTGAACGTCCTAAGAAACGTGGCAAAGTAACATGTAGAAAGCTTCAGAAATTTCAATTAAAAATAGAGAAACAAGGAAAAGTTTTCCTCTTGGCTTGGATTGTGAAATAGAGCCGGAGATCCCACTGAGCGTTCTTGTAGGGTTTTCAGACTGGAAAAGTAGGCATTCTGCAGAGAATGAGTCAGAAAGCCAGCTTTGGGAGTACACTTTTTTCTTTCTTTTAAGTTTATTTATGTATTTTGAGAGACAGACAGAAAGCACGTGTATGGGGAGGAACAGATGAGAGAGAGAGAGAGAGAGAGAGAGAGAGAATCCCAGGCAGACTCCACACCATCAGTGCAGAGCCCGATGTGGGGCTCGAGCTCACCGTGAGATGATGACCTGAGCCGAGCTTAAGGGTCAGACGCTTAACCGACTGAGCCACCCTGGCGCCCCTGTATAATTTCTCAGAGATGTGGAAATAGTCTAAAACCTAAATAATACACTTTCTGAGATAAAGCAGCAGAGCCAGGCAGTCCTCGGGCTCCCTTCGAGGAGGCCACACAGGCGAACTTCCTGATTTGACGTGGACAGTGCACCTGAGAGAAGCCAGGAGCTCCCGGCCACGGAGTTGCACGTCCAGGCTTGCATTCCACTAGGCTTGTGTCTCTACTCAGGAGGACTTAAGGAAACACGCCATCTCCTTCCCTGGTTTCCGTGTCTGTAAAACAAAGCCGGATTTTACCGTCTTAAGCTCCCATGCCACTAGAATGTCTATGATCAGCACGTTTAGGGGAGTATAAACATCATCATAAGCCCACGGCTCCGAGATTAAGCCACCCATCCTGCTAAGCTCCTTCCGGCTTGTCACCGTGTAAAAGCGGGTCCTTGGACGGTCGCCCCGCATCCCTCTGGGTTGCTGGCATCGGGAGCAGCGGGCTCCTGGGTCCTCTGCTGATTTGTCGTCTCCGGCAGATCCATGCTGACGGGGCTCCACCCGCCCACTTCCGGAACCATCACCGTCAATGGCAGGAACCTGCAGACAGACTTGTCTGCCATCAGAAGGGAGCTCGGGGTGTGTCTTCAGCGGGACGTCCTGTTTGACAACCTCACCGTCCTGGAGCACCTGGTCCTCTTTGCTTCCATCAAGGCGCCGCAGTGGACCCGGAAGGAGCTGTGCCAACAGGTCAACAGGTTAGCGCCCGCCGTGTCTTTGGTAGTGACGGGTGTACAAAGAGGTGCTTTAAAAGTACCTTTGGTGTCTTTGCTTATGAGAAGAGGAGAGCTAGCAAATTGTCTTTAACTGTGGAGTTAGGACACAGCCGCCAGCACTGGAAATTCCAGAGAAGGCTTCTCAGGGAGGACTCTGAACTTGACTTGGCCTGTCCTTGGGGTCTAGATGGGTGAGCCCACTTGGGAACGTGTGGCCGAGGCTGTGCGTGGAAGGTTTGTGTCTGGAGCATGGGGCCGGGTGTGTGTCCTGAAGTGAAAGAATGGGGGGTGGGCCGAGAACTAGCTCCTGGGGCCCAGCTGGTCCTGCTAAAGGGGGTCAGACTTCTTTACACAAGCAGGTGCACATGGGCAGGGGAGGGCCAGCAGCTGCCGCTCTGGTAGACTTGTCCTGCGGCCCCAGGGCAGAGAGCACAGCCCTGGGGAAGGCCGGGGACAGAGGCCGCTTTGAGCGGGGGACCGTGGCAGCCTGAGGGGTGGCAGAGCGAGTCAAGGGGGAGAGAAGAAGTCCCAGAACTGAAGACTGTTCAATGTCGGAAGGAGCAGACTGTGTGGACAAGCGGGATGTCCAGGGTGGGGAGGGAGGAGTCCGGTGGATGGTTGAATGCATTTCCGATCTCCCTGGACCAGAGGAAAGAGGGAGGAACCGGAGGTCCCTGGTGGGAAATCAAAGCGGTGTCTCGGGGATGAGCTCAGAAGGACAGGTGGGAGCGGGGACGGCAGCCTGAGTCACGGACAGCAGCCGGGTGGATGGTAAAGTTTATTTATTTCGAGAGACAGAGGGAGAGAGAGTGGGGGATGGGGCAGAGAGAGTGGGGAGAGGATCCCAAGCAGGTTCTGTGCTGCCAGGGGCTCAATCTCACAAACCGCAAGATCGGGAGCCGAGCTGAAATCAGGAGCTGGACTGGGCCGGGTGGCCTAGTTCAGGAGGCGAGTCGGGGCTCCTGCTCTGAGAGCAAGTGAGGCCAGAAGAGTCACGGGTGCTGAGCTGGCAGGAGGGGCTCTCACCAGACATCGGGTGAGGTGGGGGGGATGTCCCCAGCAGTTCCGGCCTCTGCTCAGGCAGGCAGAATGTGGCGTTGTTCCTGGAAAAGGAGAGGGCCGACTTGGGAAGGAGGTAAAATCATGAGTGCATCTTACAGGAGTGAGTTGGGGGGGCGGGACGTGTCTGACACCAGAGCCCCTGCGGCACTGCGTTTAACACCTTCTGTGCCGGGCACTGCCGCGGTCACCTGCGGGCAGCTTGCTACAGAGTATCTCCCGGAGACGGGGACGGGGCTCAGCTTCCGGGCTGGGGAAGCCAGAACATGGCCTGGGGCGTGGCTGCAGCAGGGCTATGCTGCCTGTCCCTCGGGCCGGTTGCCGTGCCACACAGTCTGGGGTGCAGATCTGTGGGAAGCGGACATTTGCTGAGGGGAGAAAGGGGGTTCGCAGGCACATTTCTAGTGTTGCATTTCAGACGCCCATTAGGAGATCCCAGGGGTCTGAGGGGATGCTCAGGCAGTGCATGCAGGGGACAGGGGCTTAAATATGTGCTCTCAGGGCCATGCCGAGCCGTGGAGGCTCGGACGCGCGGGGAGAGCGTGTGTTTTGTGTGCCGCAAGCCTGTCTTGAATTTGAGCGGGCACTTCGCGAGGGATGGCTGTGAATGGCCGATTGGGTCCGTACGACCTAGATTTAAAAAAAAAGGACAGGTCACCACCTATTCTAATTTTAAAAAATGGCACGTGCTCCGTGTCACGGCAAACTCTGCGATTATGATCGGGTTTAAATCAAGTGCTACTTGGACTTCATCTTTTTTTTTTTTTGGACGTAGGCGACCTTAACAGTTATCTGTTTGCTGCGTGTTACCTAGCAACCAGGCCGATTTGTACAAAAGCAATCTGTGTGAGATCACGTTTTAGGACAGCAGCTCCCAATTAGAGGGAGTGGAAACTGAAGACACGGGGTTTAGAGCCAGCACACCCCGAACTGGGTCCGGCGGCACCACCTGATTCCCTTGACGCACAGGATTGTTAAGATGGGAATCAAGGGAGGCGGGATCCCTGGGAGAATCTTCCGAGTGCGTATCTGTCAGGATGTCGGGTCTCAACTGTTTTGCCCTTGATTTGCCCTTGATTGGACATCAAGAAGTCAGAAGAGGAACTTGATCAGGACTTCAGTCAGGGAGATGTCGCTATGGGGCTCTTGGAGTTCTGGCCCACACCGTGGGGCCCCAGGTGTTTGAGGGTGGTGAGGTCGTCAAGGTCTTGTGTGCAGGTAGATAAGGGAGGACAAAGGACTGGGCGCTGGGCAGGTGGCAGTGGACACAGTGTGGAGACAATGGACAGATGAGCAGGACCACCCAGGGGGCGGGACGGAGAGACCGGTTGGGAAGGGGAAGACAAGTCCACTAAGGAGGGGCTTGGTCAAGTGCATCAGATGCTATTGAGGGTCAGGTCCAATGAAGGCTGAGGGGCGACCTGTGGATTTCGGGTGTGGAGGTTGTTGGTGACCTCAACAGGAGTTTATTTATTTGAGGGCAAGTGGTGGAGGGGAGAGTGGCAGAGAGAGAGAGAGAGAGAGGGAGGAAGAATCCCAAGCAGACTCCATACTGTTAATGCAAAGCCTGACAGGGCTGGAACCCACGAACCTGGAATTATGACCTGAGCTGAGATCAAGAGTCGGACCCTCAACTGACGGAGCCACCCAATCGTTACAAGGGGACATCACTCTTGGAGGGAGGGAGGGCCCTGCGTGAGTGGGGGACAGTGGGCAGCTGAGCCTTGTGGGGTTGAGTGACTGCCAGAGGCCGGGACTAGCTGGGAAAAGGGATGTGGTGGACAGAGGGGGATGCGGGCCATTGACCTCTGGAGGACTGTGGTTTCTGGAACGACAAGGTCCCGGGTGCAGCTGGCTGTGAGTGGGTGGAATCAGGTTCAGGTCAAGGTGATGGAGGGGTTTGAGGTTTAATGTCACAACGTTCTTGAGGAGACCTGCTTGGGGACAGCTGGCATCTTTCTATTTGTTTTCTGAGCTGATTGATCTCTGGTCAACATGCCTGAGTTGGGTTTAACAGCTGTATTGGAATCACCCAGGTGAGGCCATGTCGGTGGGCCACGTCTAATTGGTGACAGACGGTCAAGATTGTTATCTGCGGAAAATGCTCTGTATCCTGCCCTGGGGAGCTACGTGAGCTGTTTCCGGGCCAGGATGGAAAGGTTGTAAATAATGACACAGACAGGACACATTTACTTAAGCATCTGACAAGCAGATCCTTGGGGTTTCACCCAAGTGTCTTTGCTTAGGCTTCTGGAACTTTCTAGAACCGGATGGTTCTTACTCAACTGTGCGGAACCCTTATGATTCCTCTGGCGTCCAGCCTCCTGTCTGACTCATGCTGGTGAGCTGGGAGTGGGAAGGATGCTCGCAGCTTAGCGGGCAGGGAATCCTTGGGCTGGGGCCAGGCTTGGGGAAGAAAAAACACGATGGAAGAAGGTGAGGAGGGGGTGAGTGTCTCCGAGTTAATAGGGTGCCACGGCGGAGAGGGAAAGAGGAGACCGCAGAAGGAGGTGAAACTTTGCAGGGGGAGGCCTTCTGGGCCCCGGGCGTCTGGGATCCGGAGCCCCGCGGGAGGGCATCGACGGCTGACCCTCACACGAATGGACTCTGACAGTTCATACTTAGCTTGTGGCATTTCACGGGAACTTCCCGACTCCTGAGTCAGGAAGGCAGGTGGATACTGACGTGGGGCCGGGGGGCCCCGACTCAGAGGCCTTCCCCGGACCACCCTGTGGTGCATGGTGGAGCGGGACCTCCACTTTGCTCCTTCTGACCCCAGCAGTGCACACTCTGGTGGAAATGCTGGCTCCTCGGCAGAGGGCACGGTGACATGAAGAGAGATACCTTGTCCGGAGAGGAGACGAGTCTCTCCTGAAGACGGTACTTGGTGGACCCCTGCTGGGCAGGCCTCGCATGGGCCCCGTCGGGCGTGATTTCCCCAGAGCCTCAGGAAGGCTGGTGCCTCCGCGTCCGGACTCTGGAGCGCACGATGCTTCCAGGCCTCCTCCGCGTCCTTGCTTGTCTTCGTTTGTGGGGTGCCGTCCGCAGTGGAGCTGCGAGGTGTCGAGGGGGAAGAGTGAGGGCTCCGCTCTTGTTTCAGAACCCTGCGGGACGTGGAGTTAACGCCGCATCGGCACAAACAGACCCGCGTGCTCTCCGGAGGCATGAAGAGGAAGCTGGCCATCGGCATCGCCTTCATCGGTGGGTCGGGGACCGTGGTTCTGGATGAGCCGACCAGCGGGGTGGACCCCTGCTCCCGCCGCAGCATCTGGGACATTCTCCTCAAGTACCGAGAAGGTAGGAATGGGGCCGTGGCGCTGTCTTCCAGGGACGCTGTGGCGCAGGCAGAGCAAGGAAGGCCTTCTTCTGTGAGGGGCCGAGTCGTCCCCCCCGGGGGGAAACATGACCTTTTCCAGAAGAAGCAGCTGTCACGAGAGCCGACAGAGATCTGTCTGTGATATGGCGTCTCTGTAGTGCCTGGGATCACTTCCTTTGAGTCCCATCTTCCCAACTGACTTCGCGATGGGGTTATCAATGCAGGCTGTATGTGATTTCAATGAAGACTGTACTCCTCTCGGGGCGCCCGGGGGGCTCAGTCTGTTGAACGACCAACTCTTGATTTTGGCTCAAGTCATGATCCCAGGTTGTGGGATGGAACCCTGCGTCGGGCTCTGCACTGGGCGTAGAGCCTGCCTGGGATTCTGTCTCTGTCCCTCTCCTCCCCCACCTGCTCTGTCTCTTTCTCTCTATAAAAAGAAAATTGAGCTCCTCTGAATTGTGTGCCATCGTGGAATCCTAGGTGATTAGAGCAGGTGTCCTTGCTGTGACGTAGGATGAGCCCTCCTTTCCTCGGGTGAGGAAACCGGGGTATGCAGAGATGGGCGTGGGGTTTGCTCACAGCTATAGAGGGGGCTTGGGGAGCCTGGGTGGCTGGGGACTCCGGGCTGAGGGGTCCCTGTATCACCTGTTTTGTCCTGGGTTTCCAGTTTAGGGCGTGGGATGGGCAGATACTCACTCCCCACCTGGGACTCCTGTGATCCTGATAGCCTCGGAGCATTGTCCCGGTGTTTCACACAGAAACACACCAGTCGGGAAGGAAGCAGGGGGAACAGGGTGACTTAGCTTGTGACTATGGAGTCTGGAGAAACTCTGCTTTGCTTTTCTCTCTTCCCTTTTGAGTATAAGACCTGACTTGACCTGAACCTTCTCCTCCCTGGGGGAGATTAGGATTTGCTGCTTAAGAAATACACAGAGCGGGGGCATCTGGGGGGGCTCAGGCGCTGAAGCGTCCGACTTCGGCTCGGGTCATGATCTCACGGTTCGTGGGTTCGAGCCCCGTGTCAGGCTCTGTGCTGATGGCTCGGGGCCTGGAGCCTGCTTGGGATTCTGCGTCTCTCTCTCTCTCTCTGCCCCACCCCCACTCGCTTGCGTTCTCTCTCAAAATAAATAAATCAATTAAAAAAAAAAAAAAAAGGAAAGACACAGAGAAGGAACCAGAAAGAAACCCTGTATTCTTAGCACTCAGAAGGCCGCGCCCAGAGGACCCAGGCCATCACGTGTCTCCTCAGGAAGGAGAGATACTTCATCCTAAGGCTGGGCTCGCTAAGGAAACATGAAATAACAATCCTATTCCTTTTGGTTCCAGAAACATAGGGGGGGTGTGGATACAGAAGACAGAGAAGAAGCAGGGAAATGGAATGAGCAGAGGGTGGCTTTCTGTTCCCTTCTGGGTGTGGGCCTGGGATGGGGTGGGGCTGTACCACCACCAGGGGGTGACCCGGGAGGGGGGTGAAGCTGTGTCAGTTGCTTGGGCTCATCTGACCTCCTGCAGCCTCACTGCTGTTCTGGAGGCCCAGCAGAGCGCTGGGGCCAGGGAGGTGCCCATGGTCCACATCCCACACATTCACGGGTGCCAGGCTTTGGCACTGAGGGGGAGACACGTCTGTCAGAGATTATGACTGCATCAGCAGGGCAGAGGCCCAGAGATCGGGGAACGCTCTGTGCTCTGACCTGACCCTTTCTGGGCCTCGCCTAAGCTTCCAGGGTCATCCGGAGACCACAGCAAAAGAGATCCTGACCCTTGCCCATAAAATGGGAGCCCCTGAACCTCTGTGCTAGAGACCCTGAGCCCCACTTAAGGGAAGGAGGAAACCGAGATAAAGCTAATTAATTAATTTATTAATATTCATTTATTGTTGAGAGAGAGACAGAGCGTGAACGGGGGAGGGGCAGAGAGAGAGGGAGACACAGAACCCGAAACAGGCTCCAGGCTCTGAGCTGTCAGCACAGAGCCCAACACGGGGCTCGAACTCACGAACTGTGAGATATTGACCAGAACCGAAGTCGGACGCTCAAACGCCTGAGCTCCCAGGCTCCCCGAGATAAGGCTAATTTAAACTGCACTAAGTCATTTCCCTGCCACTCCTGAGTTGGGGCTGATGAAGAAGATGTGCGAGCAGCCGACCAGCACACAGCTTCCATCGTCCCCGAAAGCGTGAGTTGCAGTATGCATCAGCTAGCAAGGCTGCTGTTCTCCTGCACTTTAAAAACTAGAGATGGAATCTTCCAGGGTTGAGTCATGAACACAACGGTATCTCTGGACAGAAAGCCGATGTGATAGAATGTCCCATCCCGTTGTTATAACTTACTTGTTTTCTCACTGTCCTTGGTCGGCGAGCAGTGATTTCTGTCTCCAAAAAGGAGACCCAGAGGGCTGGCTGTTTTGTCTCAAAGGAGGGCCGCTCTGACTCAGGGTAGTGAGAGGTAAGCAGCTGAGTTAGGTGGTCCCTCTAGGAAAACATGTGCTCAGGAATCAGAATGGATCGCTGATTCTGGAAAGAGCCCCACACTCCCGGGTGACCATGCTGTAGCTTTGTGAAGCAGATGTAAGGACTGAACAAAAACAGTTGTTCCCTGCTGAGTAGAAAGAGGCTTTTCTGCCTGCACACCAGCACCTGCAGGGCTCAGTTGGCCTGGGGCTTTATCCGTGTGTTCCCTGCCTTCCTGGGCTCCCTTGGAAGAATGAGGAAGGACAGGATGCCCGGACAAATTAGCACGGAACTACCTAATTCTCCGACTCACACTCTCGCTGCACATGACCCTGGAGAAACGATCACATTCCTGTGTGTGTGAGTGTTTCTGCCTGTAGGGTTTTGGGAGAAGTAAGTGTACTGTGGACATAAGCGTGTGGCTCCATATCTGGTCCTTGGGTGCTCGGTCAGTGAGCTTGTTGTTACTATCATTAAAATAGACAAGAGGAGGGGCACCTGGATGGCTCAATAGATTAAGCATCAGACTTTGGTTCAGGTCATGATCTCACAGTCTGTGGGATCGAGCCTTGCGTCGGGCTCTGTGCTGACAGCTCGGGCCCTGGAGCCTGCTTCGGATGCTGTGTCTTCCTCTCTCTCTGCCCCTCCCCTGCTCATTCTCTCTCTCTCTCAAACTGAATAAAACATTTAAACAATTTTTTTTTTTTTTTAAGAATAAAAGCACATGAGGGGCACCTGGGTGGCTCAGTTGGTTGACCACCAGACCTTGGCTCAGGTCATGATCTCACGGTCCGTGAGTTCGAGCCCCACGTCGGGCTCTGTGCTGACAGCTCGGAGCCTGGAGCCTGGTTCGGATTCTGTGTCTCCCTCTCTCTCTGCCCCTCTCCTGCTCATGATCTGTGTCTCTGTTTCTCAAAAATGAATAAATGTTAAAAAAAAGACAAATTTAAAATAGACAAGAGGAGGTGGAGGTGGGGGATACCACTTTTGGAAGGAGGGGCATGGAACATACCACGGAATCCATGAGAGACAGGAAAGCAGCATCTTATAAAGTAATGCTTTGCAGTTTGGGGGGTGTGTCTTCTTATCCCCTGAGAGACCATCCTGGGTCGAAAATCAATATCTCTGGACTTAATATACTTTTATTTTTTTTGGAATGTAAGTTCTGTTTGACGTTTATTTTTAGACCATTGTCTGGTGTGGGTATGCATCACCCCAAGTGTAGGTTGCACTAATCCCAGGGTCTAACCGGCCCCGAATCCCAGATCAGGGACTGAGCAACTTTTAGTAACCTCGAAGGACCTCTGGATGGGAGGTTGGCCTTGATCTTTGGGACACAGCTGTGGTGAGGGCGGTCACGGCACCCACCTGTTGCGCTGGGGTCTACATTTCATGGTTTCCTTTTGGATGCCTTTATTTATTTATTTATTTATTTATTTATTTATTTAATGAATTGGGGAGACTAGTCTTTTCATCTTTCTGCTTTATTAAAAAACATCAACTCAGGGTTCCTGGGTGGCTCAGTTGCTTGAGCGTTCAACTTCGGCTCAGGTCATGGTCTCACGGTTCGTGGGTTTGACCCCCACGTCCGGCTCTGTGCTGAGAGCTCGGAGCCTGGAGCCTGCTTCAGATTCTGTCTCTCTCTCTCTCTCTCTCTCTCTCTCTCTGCCCCTCCCCTGCTCAAGCTCTGTCTCTCTCTGCCTCAAAAATAAACATGAAATAAAAACAAACATCAAAAAAATTAGTGATGGACTTTCAATCGTGTCCGGGATCCCCTGGGGGCCTTCCTGGTGCCCGTTCTGACGCCCCTGCCTTGGGACGCAGGTCGGACCATCATCTTCACGACCCACCACCTGGATGAGGCTGAGGCGCTCGGTGACCGTGTGGCCCTCCTGCAGCATGGCCGGCTCCGCTGCTGCGGTCCCCCCTTCTGCCTGACCCAGGCCTACGGCCAGGGACTCAGCCTGACGCTCAGCAAGCAGGTACGACGCACAGTGACCTAGGTATGCGGGAGAAATGCCCTTCCTGTGTGGGGCAGAGGAGACAAATTCGGCTGTCCTGTGACAGTTTTACACTTTGGACTCAAATCAACTGAACGAATATTGATTCTGAGTTCAGTGTTGCCCGTAATGCCGCTGTCCTCTGAAGGGAGGCCTGAGGGCCTTGGGGTCTCGGTACATGTGGAGGAAAGGGTGTACCTGAGAACGAAAACATGGTCACTGTGGTGTGTGCACAGCATGCTCAGGAGCCGGCAGGGTGGGGGTCTGCTGTGGGCTCCTGGTGGTCGGGAAAGGGGGGCACTGAGCTGCAGACTGCGTCTCCTGGTGGCCCCGGACAGGGACTTACCGTGTTATGGGTGGACTGGAGAGGGAGTCGGTAATTGAGTGGAAGTCTCTGTGCACAGCGGCCCGGATGCCAGAAGAAATCCCCCAGGGCTGAGTGGAGCAATTAGCCCCTGTGACCCCAGTGCATTTGCACTGACAGAGGCATCAGATGAGGCTCAAAAGCACCTGATTGGTAACAGCATCCGCTGGGTCTGGCCAGGCAGTATCGTAGCCCAGATGCTCTACAAGTATTTTTCTTCTTATTTTTTTAAATGTTTATTTATTTTTGAGAGTTGAGAGCGAGAGAGAGACAGAGAGTGAGCAGGGGAGGGGCAGAGAGACGGGGAGACACAGAATCCGAAGCAGGCTCCAGGCTCTGAACTGTCAGCACAGAGCCCCACACTGGGCTCAAACCCGTGAACTGTGAGATCATGACCTGAGCCAAAGTTGGACACTTAAGCGACTGAGCCACCCAGGCGCCCCTGGAAGTATTTTTCTGACAGTGACTGTTCTTTCCGGAGGCTAAAGCTCTATGGTAATGTAGTGAGGGACCTCCGGGGTAAAAGGTACATTTCAGAGGTCCCGTCAACGAAGCCTGGCAGAGGTGGCTGTGGGGTTGGGATGCAGGGGCTGTGGGCCCTGAGTCAAGGTTCCTGCTTCCTCTCTGACTTGGGTAAAGTATCTTGCTGTCCCAAGGTGCCTCCTTCCCTCCGTGGTTGGATCCTTGTCTCCCCTTTAAGAAGACCCAGCCCTGTATCCTGTAGTCCCCTTGCTAGGATTGTCCCCAGGCTCAGGGGGCCCGTGTGCATATAGCCCTCCCCAGGCCTGTCCGAGGAGCCTGGTGACCACGGCCAAGATGGGCGTGCGGGTCTCACCTTGTTGGAATTACCACCAGAGATTTATTTTTAAAAAGGAAGAAGTACAGGGGAGCCTGGGTGGCTTGGTCGGTTACACATCCAACTCTTGGTTTCTGCTCAGCTCATGATCTTATGGTCTGCGGGTTTGAGCCCCCTGTCGGGCTATGCACTGACAGCGTGGAGACTGCTTGGGATTCTCTCTCTCTCTCTCTCTCTCTCTCTCTCTCTCTCAAAAATAAAATAAACTTAAATAAATAAAAAGAAGAAGTACACCGTGTCCTAGAAATGCCCATGGCTTAAATGATATTTCTCGACGTCGCTGCTTTGAATTGGAATTTCACACGTGACCTCCGACGACGTAAAGTCGGTATTTTTGGATTAACGAGCCTTGCCGTTTTCTCGCCCCCTCTGTGGGACGGCCAGCCTTCTGCTCCGGAGACCGATGACCTGAAGCACGTCGCTCGTGCCACGTCTCTGATCCAGACCTACATCCCTCAAGCCTTCCTCAAAGACAGCAGCGGGGCTGAGCTGGTCTACGGCATTCCCAAGGATGCAGACAGAGCCTGCTTCAAAGGGCTGTTCCAGACCCTGGAGCAGAACCTCGACCATCTGCATCTGACCGGCTTCGGGATTTCAGACGCCACACTGGAAGAGGTACGTTCAGCTGGTCAGGTGCGCTTTTAACTGACTACGTTTGGTTTGCCACCCTGCGTCGGTGGTGAGGCGGGGGTAAGGCAGTGGGGAGGGCGCGTGATGGAGAACATGGCCGATTTATTGTTTCCAGGGTCTGATCAGTGCCACACAACACGTAAGCCAATATGGACCGGAGCACGCCCATGGGTCACTATCGTTCTTTAGGGAAAATCCGCATTTTTAGATTTGAGAGCTTTGATGTCTTTACTCCGGAGTCGTTACATGTCTGAACGCTTGTCAGTAGTCGGGGGGTGGCTTGCCTTGTCTCCTCATCTGGAGACCCCCTGACTTTCTCCGTGGACCTGCTTCTGTTTGGAAGCCCATGGCCCCACACTGGGCAGAGGAGGAGATGTGCAGAAGGTCAGGCTCGCGGACGTTGCTGGCTCCTGGCGAGCCCCATGCTGCCCCCCAGTCACTTGGGACTTTCCTGTCACTTTCCTTACGCTTCCTATCACTTGGGACTGAGCTGGCTGACGTCCACCTTTCAGTGTGGTTTCTCTGTACCAGCGGGAGGCCGACCCAGGCATTTCCTCCAGGATGGCCGTGGGTGTAGCTGAACCCAAGGCTAGCCTTGCTTTGGGGCCTGGAGCTCGGCGAGCCTCAGCTGAGTTGTGATTTTCCCTCATTTATTATCTATAGAAAGTGCTGCAGAATTAGAATGAAAATCCATGATGCAGAGGGGAAATCTGGGCAGAGTCTCGGAGCCCTCTGTCTTCGTGAGGCAGGAATAGTCCTAGGAGCTGATGAAGTTTGTGGTTTGCAGTCAGCACTCAGAGTCGGAAATATTAGAGACCTTACAAAACCACGAGAATGGAAAGATCGTGACTTCTAGAATGTCGGAGCTGGGGTGCCTGGGGGGGGCTCAGTAGGATGAGCTTCTGACTCTTGATTTCAGCTCAGCTCATGATCCCAGGGTCCTGGGGTTGATCCAGCCCAGTGTCAAGCTCTGTGCTGAGCATGTAGCCTGCTTGGGATCTTCTCTCTCTCTCTCTCTCTCTCTCTCTGCCTCTCCTTTGCTCTCCTCCCTCCCCCCTCCCCCCACTGCCCGCCAAATAAATAAGCAAACTTAGGAAAGAAAAAAAGAAAGTCAAAGCCTGAACTTTGGGCTGTGTTTCAGAATGGATTCGGGGGGCTGGGTTAGCAACGTGACAGAAACAGCAACCACGTGTGTGTGAATCAGTGTAGATAGTGGCCACAGCAACTTTTGTCTGGAATAAAATGGTCACAAAAGATGGTAAAATGTAACAAGATTTACTGTATATTGTTTTTTTAAATTTTTTTTAATGTTTATTTATTTTTGAGACAGAGAGAGATAGAGCATGAGCAGGGGAGGGGCAGAGAGAGGGAGACACAGAATCCGAAGCAGGCTCCAGGCTCCGAGCTGTCAACACAGAGCCTGACGCGGGGCTCGAACTCACAGACTGTGAGGTCGTGACCTGAGCTGAAGTCGGACGCTTAACCGACTGAGCCGCCCAGGTGCCCTAAGATTTACCATATTTTAATATGTAGTATGTATAACTCAATATTTTCTAAACGAACCGCGAGCAGGACCCTTGTAAAGATACGTCCAGCGTCTGGGACTAGAGCATCGTAGTGGAAAGGGTGTGAGCTCTGCCCCCGCCGGTTCTAATCCAAATCCTTTTCCTTCCAATATCTAGGGCCTTGGGTACATCATTCTACTCGTGTGAGGCTGGGGGTTTTGATCTTTGAAATGGAATGACTGCAGCGGCTTACTTGGTTATTCTAGGGCTTTGCCATAACACTTCCTGCTCAGAACAAGCCAGTCAGCAATGGTAAAGGTTCTTCCTGCCTGTGGAAACACAGAGAGTGACATCATTGTCACAGCTTTGGAATGTCATGGAAGGAAGTCGTATCCGTGCTCCAGGGAAACGTGCCAGCTGCCGTGTCTGCGAGCTAGTAGTTGTGATAGTTGGGAACTTTGCGGTCACTGTTTTCCTGCACACGCAGGGACCCACCACCTTTGAGAGTCGTCTTACCGGTTTGGGTCGCTTGAAATGGAAAAAGATGGGCACCAGCATGGCTCAGGAGGTTAACATTCGACTTGGGCTCAGGTCATGATCTGAGGGGGTCTGTGCTGACAGCCCAGAGCCTGGACCCTGCTTTGGATTCTGTGTCTCCCTCTCTCTCTGCCTCTGCCCTGCTTGTGCTCTCCATCTCTCTTTCTCTCTCAAAAAATAAATAAATAAATAAATAAATAAACATTATAAATATTTTTTAAAAAAAGGAAAAAAAATTTCTTTTGTTCTTTGTTTTAATTTTATTTTGGTCTTTCCTAATTGCTTTTATTTTCTCAGTGAAATGGGAAAGAAAGGCATCAGCTGTACATGAGCACGGGGAGATTTACCGACAATAATTTCCTTTGCATCGTAAGGTGGGGGCGTGGCCCGTGGAGCCCAGACTTGCTGTGCAGGTCTGTGGCCCAGCATCCCCGGGCTCCCTGGGGCGGTGGGGGGGTGGTTACCAGATGCCTGGTGTCTTGTTCGAGGCCAAGGGGGTCCTCAGGCTCAGCTGATTCTCTGCCCCGAGAAGAGGGCACAGGTGCATGCGGGGGTATGGGCCCACCTTTTGGACCAAACCCACTTACGGATGCTGTAACGAGTGTTCATGGTCAGCTTCTGTACACTTGCATACTCACAGGTGAACACACATGGCAGGGAGAGCCAGCTTTGTGGAAGTGGCATCTCGTCTGTCGCCAGTGACGTAGGAGAGCCGACGCGTCCTGTGACCGTTCTCGTTAGGTAGAGTGCGGTTCTGTGGAACACTTGGCTTGACTGTTTTAGGAATTCAGACATCACAGGGAAAAGTGGTGAGGGGTATGTTCCGTGTGGACGCTTAGCTTTTAATGTGTTGTTAATCATTATGTATGTTTAGAGAAATGGCATATAGAAAATTTTTCTGTGTTTTTCTTTGTGTTTCTGTCCCTCCCTTCCTTCTCTCTTCCCTCCCTTCCTCCTCCCCTCCCCTCTTCCTTTCCCCCCTCTTCCTCCCCTCCTCCCTTCCTCTCCTCCCCTCCCCTCTTCCTTCCCTCCCTCTTCCTCCCTCTCCCCTTCCCTCCCTCTTCCTCTCCCTCCTCCCCTCCCCTCCCCTCTCCCCTTCCCTCCCTCTTCCTTCCCTCCCTTCTCCCCTCCCCTCTTCCTTCCCTCCCCTCTTCCTTCCCTCCCTCTTCCTTCTCTCCTCTTCCTTTCTCCCCTCCCCTCTTCCTTTCCTCTCTCTTCCTCCCCTCCTCCCTTCCTCTCTTCCCCTCACCTCCTCCCCTCCCCTCTTCCTTCCCTCCCCTCTTCCTTCCCTCCCTCTTCCTCCCCTCAGTCTTCCTCCCCTCCCTCCTCCCCTCCCCTCCCTCTCCCCTTCCCTCCCTCTTCTTCCCCTCCCTCCTCCCCCTCCCCTCCCTCCTCCCCTTCCCTTCATCCCTCCCTCCTTTTTCTCCTCCCCCCACCCTCTTCCCCTCTTCTCCCTACCCCTTCCTCACTATCCTTACCTCCCCTCCCTCCCTCTCACCCTCACTCCCTCCTTCCTTTTCTGCCAAATGATCAGGTCTGGCTGCATTTCCAGCCACAGCCCTGGATTAAATCAGAGACTTCTGGAGCAGAGAAGGTGTCAGCTCTGCCTTTTACTCGTTTGTGCGTGCTGGTAGGGCTCGTTTTAGCTGCCAGAATCTTCTTTAAGCCACTCGTCTCCTTTATAAGCGTGGTTTTAGTAAAAGCTAGACAAATCAATGGGAAATTGACTTACACGAGCCACAGAAAGCTGTCAGTTGTGGGGCCCAAGGGGCCAGTGAGGCGGCCTCTGTCACCGCGGACCCGCTGCCCATTCCATAATAGGAATGCCCACCTTCTGACAGGGTTTAGTGGGAGTGGAAACCGAGGTCTTCGTAGTTTCCTACACCCTGGGGTGGTGATGACTGTCCCCCAGGGCAGCCCCCAAGGTTCGGACTGAATCGAGGGAGTTTCTCAGCACCCGGACCGCAGAGCCCCGGGTTGGAATCCATTCTCCAGGCCATTGGCCGAATGTGTCCCTGGGAGTTGTGAGAGCCACAGGGTGGGGTTGATGGAAGGGGCTCCTGGCAAAGCCTGAAATGCCCATGAAATAAATGCCCAGGGAGCCAGCCTCGGAAGGGCTGGAGGGCTGGGTGGTGCTGGTTGGTCTTTCTGCCACCCTCCTGGATGTGAGTTCCCCTGGGGCCTTCGTGCCCGTGGACCGCTCCGGGGCTGGGAGCTGGTTTTGTGTGTGTGTGTGGGGTGCCTCCTTCCCACACCCTGACTCACTGACAGCCTGGCCTGCCCTCCCCCGCCCGGGGGTCCTTCCTTTCATGGCTGATGTCTGTCCCCTTCCCTGGCCTCCACCCTGGAGAGAGGAGACTGTGGAGGAAGTCTCATGGCACCATGCCCAGAATCTTAAGTCAGGTTTAAAATTTTCTGGCCTGTGCCGCTTTGTAACAGGAGTTACCCCAACTAATGATACCGATCTTAAGCGGTGTCCATTTCCCCATAACCTTTGCTTCTATGGCTGCCTAATTTCTGTTTAAAAGGCTTCCTGGGGCACCTCAGTCTGTTGAGCATCCGATTCTGTTTTGGTTCAGGTCATGATCTCACAGTTCATTAGATCGAGCCCCGCATTGGGCTCTGCATTCACAGTGCGAAGCCTGCTTGGGGGTCTCTCTCTCTCTGCCCCTCCCCTCCTCACTCTTCTCTCTCAAAATAAATAAACATTAAAAAAAAAGCCTCCAGGATACAGTTCGTCCTGCAGGCCCTGAGTGCGGTGGGAGCAGCTGGGTCGGGGAGCAGCCCGCGTGTGGCTGGAACCCCATTCTTCTCCTCGATGAAATAGAAATTTCTTCCCTAACGTTCTCAACACCGTTTCTGTTTGGATCAGATAATGCGATAACCCTCAGAACAGGTGACAAACCGCAGGAAGTCATGCAAAGGTGAGGACTTCTCTGCATCACTTTCACTGCATTTAAATCCAGAATACACGTGCTGAGGGGTATTTGGAAAGTAAGCGTTTCTGTATTTTAGCCCTTCTGTATTTTTAGTGTTATCATAGGTATTTAATCACAGCACAGCTTCTAGAAATTCTTTGTTTTCAAATTTTAATGTTTATTTTTCAGAGAGAGACAGAGTGTGAGCGGGGGGAGGGACAGAGAGAGGGAGACACAGAATCCAAAGCAGGCTCTAGGCTCTGAACTGTCAGCACAGAGCCTGACGCGGGGCTCGAACCCACAAACCGCGAGATCATGACCTGAGCGGAAGTCGGACACTTAACAGACTGAGCCACCCAGGAACCCCTAAAGATTCTAAACTGATCTTTACACACAATGTGGGGCTCGAACTTATAACCCCGATATCGGGAGTCACATACTCCGCCACTCAGCCAGCCAGGCGGTCCCTGAAAATTCTTTTTATGCTAATTCCCTAAATATTCCTATTTCTGATTTGTATTTCCCTTTATTCTCCAAAATATTCTTTTTAAAGATTTTTAGGGGCGCCTGGGTGGCGCAGTCGGTTAAGCGTCTGACTTCAGCCAGGTCATGATCTCGTGGTCCGTGAGTTCGAGCCCCGCGTCGGGCTCTGGGCTGATGGCTCAGAGCCTGGAGCCTGTTTCCGATTCTGTGTCTCCCTCTCTCTCTGCCCCTCCCCTGTTCATGCTCTGTCTCTCTCTGTCCCAAAAATAAAATAAACGTTGAAAAAAAATAAAAAAAATTTTTATTTCTGAGTAATCTCTACACCCAATATGGAGCTCAAACTCACAACCTCAAGATCCACACCCTCCATCATCTGAGCCAACTGGGTGCCCCCAAAATATTCTTATCTATACCCCTTGATGCACCTTTTGGAAATTTAGGTCTTAATCTGTCTCCTCTTTGCCCTGTTTTCTTTTCCATTCTTTATTTTTGAAGTTGCATATAGGAAAACCCACTCGGTAAATTTTGGCAAAGGCATGGGGTCGTGGGACCATCACCAAAATCTGGATACGGAGGGAGTCCATCCTTGCTGCCTGCTTCAGGGAGTAATTCCTTCATGCACCTTGCTTCTCTGCAACCCGCTGTTTGTTTTTCCCCCAGATCCCCCCACCCCCCACCCGGCCCCTTGATGCTCATCCCCCAAAAACAAGCCCAACCGGAAGCAGCAGAACCAGTCGCGCAATTACTTGGGACATTTTACATGTGCTTTTCCGATTTCCTGCAGTGATTAGTACATGCTTTGCACATAATAGGTGCTAACAGGTATCGGTTAGAGGCTCATGTGTCTTTCTTTTCTCTTGCACACACGCAGGTGCTCAAAAAGAAACCATCTGTCTTAAGGGCAACCATAAACAACCATCTGAAATACAGATTTAACAAGATAGAATATTACAGCCTATGTGGGCTTGTTTGAGAACGGGATCTTAAATTGAAAAAAGATTAAGCCTTTTAAAAACTTTCTTTTGTTTGATGGAGTCTATAAAATATCTATCTCAACCAATTTTGTCTCCTTACAGCAGGCAAGTATCGACTTTCTTGTCTTGTGTCTGTTATTGATCCACAGTCAGTGTGGATAAGCACCCTGCACGTGCTTTCCCTTTGTTCGCCTGTGCGGTGCCTGACAACTTACAGCAGGTGCATGGGGGCCTGTCCAGGGATGCTCCTGACTCTGTAGCTAGAGAGCAGATTTCATTTTCTTTTTCTTTTTTTAATGTTTATTTATATTTGAGAGAGAGAGAGAGAGTGTGTGTGTGTGCATGGGAGAGGGTCAGAGAGAGAGGAAGACACAGAATCAGAAGCAGGCTCCAGGCTCCCAGCTGTCAGCACAGAACCCGACATGAGGCTCGAACCCATGAACCGTGAGATCGTGACCCGAGCCGAAGTCAGATGCTTAACCGACTGAGCCACCCAGGCACCCTGAGCAGATTTCATTTTAAACTGCAGTAAATTCCTTGTAACTCATGGCCCCTAAAGAGACCCCCAAGCCAGTGAGGCTGAGATGTCAAATCTGATCATACAACCACCATGTGTGGAGTGTGTTTGCTTTGCATGGTGGCGGACCAGGGAGAGCTGGAGCCCCCTGGGTGTGCACAGGAAGTACCTTTGCAGCCAGCTTGGAAGCCAAGGCAAAATCTTTTCATGTCATGCAAATGGAGTGATTCTTAGTGGTGCGTTTTTTTTTTGGTTTTTAAATATGTTTATTTATCTAGTTTTGAGAGAGAGAATGTGAATGGGGGAGGAGCAGAGGGAGAGAGAGAGAGAGAGGGGCGGGGGGCAGAGAATCCCAAACCAGCTCCAGGCTCTGAGCTGTCAGCGCAGAGCCCGACGCGGGGCTCGTTCGCGAACCATGAGACCATGACCTGAGCTGAAGTCGGACGCTCAGCCGACCGAGCCACCCAGGCAGCCGCCTGAAGACTATTTAAAAAAAAATTTTTTTAAACATTTATTTTATTATTGAGAGACAGAGACAGAGCATGAGCTGGGCAGAGAGAGGAGGAGACACAGAATCAGAAGCAGCCTCCAGGCTCCGAGCTGTCAGCACAGAGCCCGACATGGGGCTCGAACTCACAGACTGTGAGATCATGATCCAAGCCAAAGTTGGACACTTAACCAACTGAGCCACCCGGGCACCCCCTGAAGACTCTTTAAATTCTCAGTCTTCATCCCGCTGCTTTGCCCCTCCCCCCATGTTCCTGGCCGGAAACAGTTACGACCATGACATCAGTCAGGTAGTGGTTTCTCTTGTTCTGTAACTCATCCTGCATCTTTTTCATTGGGATTAGACAGAAACGGAATGCTTTTCTTCACCATGTTTGTTTATTTGTATCGGTAAGGATCACCGTATGCAGTGAGCCAGAATTTGCTGCGATCCTAATTTGCTTGGGTGCCGGGGTCCTACCAGTTTTAGCCCCTGGCGCTCCTTTGTGCTGACTCTGTGCCCTAACACAGCCCCACGATCTTCCAGTGTCTTATGTTCTGACGTCACCAGGTGCTCTGGGCGCCCGAAGCACATTTCCCCGCCTGGCCCTAGAATCGGCTGTTTCTGCAAGGGGGCCCGGCTGTAGGTGCACACGTGGTGTGGGGCGACACTGCTCCTGTCCTGACCTGGGGGTGGCTGGACAGTCTCCATTTGCTGCTCTTTCTCCCCTCACGGTGAAAGCCAGGGGTTCACCTCCACGGGGAAACCCCCCAGGGCCAGGCCAGCCACACTGGGTTCCTCGAGTGTCCCCTCTTCGTCTTTGTCTCTCCCTCCCTGACCGGGGCAGACTCAGCTTCCGTATCGGAGGCTGTCCCCTTGTTTGCCCAATCCGCCCACACCTCTGGAGCACCACAGCTTTAATGCCCCCTGGACGGAACCTGCGCCCCCCCAGCCCCTCCTGGATGCCCCAGCCCCAATCTGGTGTGTTCTTCCTGCAGCTGCTGAAAGCCAAGGAGCTGCCTCCCTTCCCCCCTCGGGTCTGCCTGAGACGGGGAGGGGAGGCTGCTGGCCCCAACATGTTCCTTCTGTCACCTGACACCCTGTGTTTTCTCCTCGGGGGACAATAAACCCAGTAATTTCAGGGTTCTTCATTTGGAGACTTAGGTCTTTAAAATTCTTTTTTTAAAGTTTATTTATTTTGAGAGAATGAGATTGAGAGTGAGGTAGGGGCAGAGAAAGAGGAGGAGAGAGAGAGAGAGAGAATCCCAAGCAGGCTTTGCACTGTCAGCACAGAAGCAGGGGTGGGGCTTGACCTCACGAACCATGAGACCATGACCTGAGCCAAAATCAAGCGTCGGACGCTCAACTGACTGTGCCATCTGGGCGCCCCAGGTCTTTTATTTATTTATTTATTTATTTATTTATTTATTTATTTTTTCAACGTTTATTTATTTTTGGGACAGAGAGAGACAGAGCATGAACGGGGGAGGCGCAGAGAGAGAGGGAGACACAGAATCGGAAGCAGGCTCCAGGCTCTGGGCCATCATCAGCCCAGAGCCCGACGCGGGGCTCGAACCCACGGACCATGAGATCGTGACCTGGCTGAAGTCGGACGCTTAACCGACTGCGCCACCCAGGCGCCCCGCCCCAGGTCTTTTAAATGTAGAGCAGACTCAGGTTCTTACCGCTTGCTCTAAGCCTGGTGCCAGCTCGGTGCCGAATGTGCTATTTGCCCTCTGACTGCCGTGCTGGCCCGTCGTTTCATGTTGTGTGTGGGGGGAAAAAAGCCATCACAGGGCAGCGTGGATCCAACCCAAGCTTGGCCTTATCAAATTTAGAAACGCACTGAAGTTGAAGTCCTCATCCCCTTGTGCAGAAGGAGACTGAGGGACTGCATGTGAGAAAGGGGCCCCGTCGCCCAAAGTCGGGAATTGGAGTTCAGTTGTGGCAGACGCCAAAACCCTCCACCCGCGCTTCTGACTGGTACCGTCTCTCCGGTGTCTGGGGACGCACCACACCAACGGCCCTTGTTTCCAAGCTGCACCGATGGTGCGTGGTTCTGTGGTGGACTGAACAAAGGCCCTGCCCATGTCTGCATCCTAATCCCCGGAATCCCTGGACCTGCGGTTGTCCGCTGCACAGATCTTATGACGGGAAGGCTATCCTGGATTATCGGTGTGGAGCCGTGTACTGAGTAGTGTGCTCGTCAGAAGGACATGTGAAGGTCAGACGGATGGAAGGAGAGGCCTTGGTGGAGGCAGGGATTGGGGTGATGCGCTTTGAACACGGAACACAGTGCCGTGAGCATGTAGGCAGCCACTAGAAGCTGAAAAAGGCAAGGGGTTCCTTCTCCCGTGGGGTCCGTGGAAGGAACCAGCCCCGGGTTATCAGATGATAAGCCGCTGTTGCTTTCCATCCACGTTTGTGGTCATCTGTTCCAACAGAGATCGGGAATGAACAGACGCTCCTGTGAAATGGTAGACTCTTACCGTATGCACCGTGTGGCCTGCCAAGGGGCAGATCTGCCCAGACTCCTACGTCTGGAGAGGACTGGCCAGTGACTCTCCTGTTCCTTACCACGTAGGCTCTCCCCACGGTTTTATCTTCTGCTTCTTAAAACTGTTACTTTTGGGAAAATGAAAACAAAATGAAACCACAGCACAGTTTACATTTTGGTCCAACTTTGGACACCGTCCCTGCGCTGATGTCATCTGTTGGTTAGGACAATGCCGTCATTGTCTTGCGGAGTCGGTCGTCTTCGTGCATTTCCTCAGCGTCTCAGCTGAAGGCACCTTGCACTGCCCATCTCTGGGACACAGTCCATCAAATGGACACTTTAAATTCAGGTCAAGTTGGGGGTCTGAGACTACTTGGCGGTGGGGTGCATGTAGCCCCGCGATCTGAGGGATTGATGGCACAATCAGTGTTGAGGTGACCCCGGGCTGCCGTAAGTGCTCAGACCCTGCAGCCCTTCTAAATGAAAAAAACCTCAGGCCTCAGATGAAGAATCTGCAAACTGTTGAACATACTGTTCTTTGCGAACAGAGAGCAGAAATGCCGTAGGCTTTCAATCCATACTTCTGCTAAATTATAAATTGTTTCTGCACTGGATAGCGTCCTTGAGATTTCTACCTTCTCCCCCTAGTTTTATTGACATACAATATCATATTAGTTTACGGTGTACGACATGATGATTTGATGTATGTATGTGTGATGCTGATGGCTGTTGGAAGTTATTATGCGTCATGTCATATAGTTATTTTTCTTTCTTTAATGTTTATTGTTGATTTTGAGAGAGAGAGTGGGCAGGGGAGGGGCAGAGAGAGAGGGAGATAGAGAATCCCAAGCAGGCTCCACACTGTCAGCACAAAGTCCGATGTGGGGCTTGATCTCAACGAACTCTGAGATCATGACCTGAACCGGAATCAAGAGTCAGACGCTTAACCAACGGAGCCACCCAGGGGCCCCTCACATGGTTATTTTTCTCATGGAAAGAACTTCTATAATCTACTCTCTTTGCAACTTTCAGATACAAAGCCCAGTCTCATTAACTGGAGTCGTAATGTTACAGATCACATCCCCAGGACTTACTTATCTTTTAAGTGGAAATTTGTATCTTTTGACCCCTTGTGCCCGTTTTGCACCCCCCGCCCCCCGCCCCACTCTCCCCTGGCAACCACCAATCTGGTTTTTTTTTTTAATGTTCTATGTATGAGTGAGATCATAGGGTTTTTGCCTTTCTCTGTCCAACTTATCTCACTTAGCATAATGTCCCCAGGGTTGTGGCAAAAGGCAGGATTTCCTTCCCTTTTGTGGCTGAGTCATACTTCATCGCGTGTATATATCCCACACCGTCTTTATCCCCCTTCATCTACGGCTGTTTCCGTGTCTCAGCTCCCGTACGTGATGCTACGGTGACCACGAGAAGCAGGTGTCTTTTCAACGTAGTGTTTTCTTTTTCTTTAGGATAAACTACCCAGAGGTGGGATTGCTGGGTCACAGGGTAGTTAGTTCTACCTTTAACCTTTTGAGGACCCTCCATGCTGCTGTCCACAGTGGCCGCACCCGTTTGCATTCGCACTGGCTGTGCGCGAGGGATTCCCTTCTTCCACATCCTCACCAGCACCTGTCACTCCTTGTCATTTGGATTCTAGCCGACAGGTGTGAGGTGACACCGCATCGTGGTTTTGATTTGCATTTCCCTGGTGCCGAGTGAGGCAGAGCATCTCCTCACGCGCCTGTTGGCCGTCCGCCCGTGTTTTCGTTGCACCGCTGGTATTTTTGCTGTTGAGCGGAATGTCCTCATCTGTTTCGCTCCTGTTCCGGTCACGCGATGACCTCAGGTGAAGGTTGGTAAGAGTAGTTTGACCTGTCTTCGTCTGATTTCCCTTTGCCTTGGGAAGCCCGAGCTCGTTCCCGTGAAATTCTGAACTTGTGAGACAGAAGACCACTTTCCGGGCCTGTCCTTTGGAAGAGGCCGCTGTGCGTCTGTGTGGTTCGCATGCAGTGGCCCGTGGCCTGGTCTCGTTGTGAGGATGGAGAAGACGCCGTCGGAGCGGGAAGAGGTGCCCGTGGCGGCCTTCCGCAGACGCCCAGGGGCTGCACTCTCCCTAGACTTCGGGAAGCATCGCCGGATGTGAGACGCCTCGTCTCCGCTCAGACGCCTTCCCGCGAAGCGGCCCGTGGTTTGTGCTCTGTCTCATGAAGGGATGTTTCCGTGTGTGGAACGGACTCTCCCAGGCTTGTATGTAATGAGACTTCGTGGTCGCGTGCTGCGTCCTCGTCCTTGACTGCCTGAGTCCCGGCGTAGGCTTCCCTGTTCCACTCCTTTAGGAAAACGTGTCAAGTTCGGCCTCCAGCTACAAATACTGATGGAAGGTTGTGTTAGGGATTGTGTGCGTCAGATAATACAGCAAGGGTGCAGACCACGACGTGGCACTTCCGTCGCCCACATCCGTGGGGCAGGGGTTCCCCGCCTGGGTCACGTTCCGTCCCGGGTGCCGTGTTTCCCTGAGACCCTCGACCAGGGTGGCTGCAGGACCACGGGCTCACGGCTTCCATTTGGCACCGGACTTGCAGCCCAGAATAACCAGGATGGCAGCCGCCATCGGGAACTCAGACTTTTGAAAACGTCAATCACCGTCATACTGCTGTTCAAAATTTGACCTTTATTTGGGCCTTTCCGCTCACTGGGCTACCTTGGTGTTTTTCCTGCTGCCAGGTGTCCCCGGGCGGTGTGGCTGCAGTCAGGGCACGCCGACACCAGGTGGCGCTCATAGCATCCTTACTGTCTTCGCCTTGCCTTTCCCTTTCCGCAGGGGAGGCTGGAGAATCCCCTCCGTGTCCCCGGTACTTAGTGTTGTGCTGTAATCGACAGCATTCCCCAGTGACCCCTGAGAGCACGGACAGCAAGACCTCTGCCCTTACTGTCTCTTTTCCTCCCATGCATGCTTGTGCACACACACGTGCACAAGTGCACACACACACACACACACACACACACTGTCTTGTTATGAAAAGGGGAAGGGAGGGGAAGTTTAAAAAGATAGATGGAGGGGCGCCTGGGTGGCGCAGTCGGTTAAGCGTCTGACTTCAGCCAGGTCACGATCTCGCGGTCCGTGAGTTCGAGCCCCGCGTCAGGCTCTGGGCTGATGGCTCAGAGCCTGGAGCCTGTTTCCGATTCTGTGTCTCCCTCTCTCTCTGCCCCTCCCCAATTCATGCTCTGTCTCTCTCTGTCCCAAAAATAAATAAAAATGTTGAAAAAAAATTAAAAAAAAATAAAAAGATAGATGGAGATTATTACCAAGGTGTTATCAAGATATGCTTTATATAATTCACAATTACTTTTGAACATTGAATGAAAATTCCATTTAGAATAAGATACAGAGGAAAGTTTCTTCTCAATGAATAATTCTTGACTTGTACCGCTTCCACTGTTTTTTTTTTTTTTTTTTTTTTTTTTTTTTTTTTTTTTTTTTAAGAATTCCTTTTTTAAGGGGCGCCTGGGTGGCTCAGTCGGTGAAACATCCGACTTCGTCTCAGGTCATGATCTCGCCATTCTTGGGTTTGAGCTCCGTGTCCTGCTCTGTGCTGACGGCTCGGAGCCTGGATCCTGCTTCGGATTCTGTGTCTCCCTCTCTCTCTGCCTCTCTGCCCCTTCCCTTGCTCGTGCTCTGTCTCTCTTTCTCTCTCAAAAATAAATACACATTAAAGAAATATTTAAAAAAGAATTCCCTTTTTAAAAAATATCTATTTATTTTATTCCTTTTTTAAAATTTTATTTAAATGTTTATTTATTTTTGAGACACAGACACAGAGCATGAACAGGGGAGGGGCAGCGAAAGAGGGAGACCCAGAATCCCAAGCAGGCTCCAGGTTCCAAGCTGTCAGCACACAGCCCGACAGGGGGTTTGAACCCAAAAACTGAGATCATGACCTGAGCCAAAGTTGGATGCTTCACTGACTGAGCCACCCAGGCACCCCATAAAAATATTTATTTATTTTTGAGAGAAAGAGATAGAGGAGGGGAGGGGCCGAGAGAGAGGGAGAGAGAATCCCAAGGAGGCTCCAGGCTGTCAGCACAGAACCCAATGTGGGGCTTGGTCCCATGACCCTGGGATCACAACCTGAACCGAAATCACGAGTTGGACACTCAACTGACCAAGACACCCAGGTGCCCCTATTTCTACTGTTTTTAATTTTGTTCTCTATAAATGCCCTGGATGAATATGTATCTTTCTGAATGCGCTGGGTGAAGGCTTAACTCGTCAGTCCTCGGTGCGTTCCTCATTAGTGGGGCTAACAGTACTGGTCTCACTGGGTTGGGCTGAGAATGAATTGAAGTGACACCTCAGGGACGTGCCACACGGTACTTCTCGTCCTCCCCCTGCTTGGCCTCTCCTAGGACCAGACGTGGGAGCTTCCGTTGGGCATTTTCCTTCCGCCATGCAGCAATGCGTTCAGTGCTTGCAACCCCTCTGTTACATGTCTTATTGTTACCGTTTATCGTTTATCGTGAGGGGAAAGTAAGAGCAGCAAACAGTTTCCCGAAGTGATACACTGGCACAGCATTGTTACTAATTGTTAGTTACTATTATTCCTGGTGGTGGTGATGCAGGTGATACTTGAGGGGTCGTGAGGTTTGCTTCTTTTCCTCGGGGTCTTCCTGGAATCCGCAAGGGGTCATCTTACGATTCAGAGTCCCCGCGTAGGATCCAGTGAAACCTCGTGGCCCTTCACCAGGGCGGGACTTGGATTCTCTCAGCGGGATTCTGTGTCAAACTAATGAGCCACACGCAGAGAAATGATGCGTCTCTGCCCTCCCGCAGGCTTCTTGCTTTCTTCTCTTCTCTGGTGCCCTCTCCCCGCCTTCCCTGCAGGCTGGAGGGTCCCCCAAACACCCAGAGATAGTCAGTACCTTTGTACTCACTCCCTTAAATAAGCAATCAGAGGTTGCGCTGTTTACGGAAACGCCAAGTGCGGTTCGCACAAATGACTGCAAGCCGTCATCCACCGAATTTCAGCTGCTCGTCAGTGCCACCCCTGCTCCCGACACCATGCGGCCGACACGGCGGGCCCTGGGTCCCATGCCGCTGGCCTGACATGTCGTGGGGAGCGTCGTCCTCAAGCCCTGAGCCCCAGCCCTTCCTGCGGTGGTGGTGGCACAGGGCGTTCATGCACGAGCCAGCTGCCGGTCCCACGCACCTGCCGATGTATGTTAGGGACACCCCCTCACCTCTCCGTGGAACCTGCCAGACCTCCAGGTGCCTCTAGGGCTCAGGCGGCTTCTCACCTCTCGTGCTGGTTTGGGACCCAGTCGTTGGATCTGAACTCACTGAAACTGGATTTTGCTTCCAGCATGAACTGAATAGAGACCTCAAGCCGTTACTTAAACACGCCGCTCCCGGGGACGTGGCACTCCCGTGGAAACGCCATGTCCAGTGGGGGCTCTTACCAGTGTGTCTCACCCATGCCAAGTAAGCTGTGTCACGAGTTTCTCCGTTCAGTCTCTGAACTTTTTTTTTTAAGTTTATTTATTTATTTTGAGAGAGAGAGAGAGAGAGAGACAGCACAAATGGGGGAGGAGCAGAGAGCGAGGGTGAGAGAGAATCCTAAGCAGGGTTCGTGTTGTCAGCTCAGAGCCTGATGTGGGGCTTGAACCCACAAACTGTGAGACTCTGACCTGAGCCGAGATCAAGAGTCAGATGCTTAACCGACTGAGCCCCCCCAAGCGCCCCCATCTCTGAACTTCTAAGACTCTGGTGTAGCCAGCCACAACTCCCCGTTGCATTGGACACTGTATCGTGGGCGCCTCCTTTGCCCTGCCTGCTTTTTGCTTGGATTGACCCCACCATGCCCGTAAATGCCCTGAGGTCCACGGTCAGGTTTCCCTCGCCTTGTATCCCCAGAGCAGCCTTACAACCAGCTTGCGGAGAACCGGGCGGCCTTACCGCCAGGCCAGTAACGGGAAAAGCTCATGAGATAACGGTGTGTGGTGTTTGTTGTCATAATGACCTCACTGGGGGACTGAGGCTAAAGGCCAGGAGTGCGTTGTGAAAATGGGTAGGAGATAATAAGAAGGTCTTTTTTAATTTTCGTAAAGGTGTTCCTGATGCTGCTGCAAGGTTCCAAAAAGCAATCAGACGCTGCTCTGGGAGCCGGCGTTGAGCCGCGGGACCACGGGCCTCCAGAGCACTGTAAGTACCCGACACGTCTCTGCATTTCTGCTGAGGGGATGACGTCTTCATCCTTCACCCAGAGCCGCTCGGCGCAAAGCTGGGACATGAAGGGACTGAAGGCAGCCGGGGCGGTAACTGGGGACACAGGTCACGGCCCAGGGAGCAAGGCTGAAGGTCTCGTCCTGACTGGTATAAAGTGAGCGCGTGCTTGGCGAGCAGCTTTATCTCTCCTTCAGATCGGGACTTACCGTAGAAGAGGTTTCTTCTTGTGTAAAATCAGGGTAAGGAGGACCGTCATCCGTCATCCGGTGTCCTCTGCGTCACATACAACGCGACTCAACCTGCGTTCTCTGTGTGCCTGTGACGCACGGGCTGCGTGCCAGGAACATCCAGATAGGAGCTCTGCCTTCCCGGGGCTTCTGTCCCTGCGGGACCTCGGTGTGGACCTGGGTGCCAAGTGCTGACATCTGCTCGCGCGGGCATGGGGGCCGGGACAGACGCCAGGTGTGGTTTCCAGGGTGTGGCTGTCGCTGCCTATTTAGGAACAATGGCACACTGCGAGTGCTGAGCTGGGCCCTGGAGGTGGGCGGGCTGGTGGGTGGACAGGGGGACAAAGTGCCAGCTGCCCCCTTCCTGCAGATCTGGCGTAACCAGCCTCAAAAAACGTATTTCGGGGATGCATGGGGGGCTCAGTCGCATAAGCATCTGACTCTTGATTTCAGCTCAGGTCACGATGTCACAGTTTGTGAGTTCGAGCCCGGCATCAGGCTCTGCACTGACAGCACAGAGCCTGCTTGGGATTCTCTTTCTTTCTTTCTCTCTCTTTATGCTCCTCCCCTGCTCTCTTGCATGCTCTCTCTCTCTCAAAATAAATACGTATTTTTAATGACCTGTTTTAGGCATTGTAATTGGTTTGCAGTGGTTTCTCATAGTGGTTTTAATTTGCTTGTCCCTAATGATTCAGTGGGTTGGGCGTATCTGACGTAAGCAGTTGTTCTGAGATATAATTCACATACCACACCATTCGCCCACTTAATGCGTACCGCTCAGCAGTTCTTAGTGTATTCGGAGTTGGGCATCCGTCCCCACTGTCGGCTGTGGGACAATTTCCTTTATCCTGAAAAGAAAATGTGCCTCGACTTAGCTGTTCCTTCCCGTTGCCCTGGGAACTTGTTACCTGCCATCTGTTTCTGTACATGTGCTTATTCTGGGCATTTCATACAAATGTTATCATGTAATATGTGACTGCCTTTTTTGACTGCCTTTTTCTTTTTTTTAAGTTGATTTATTTTGAGAGAGAGAGTGTAAGAGAGCAAGCAGGGGAGGGGCAGAGAGAGAAGGAGAGAGAGAGAGAGACAGAGAGAGAGAGAATCCCGAGCAGGCTCTGCACTGTCAGAGCAGAGCCTGATGCAAGGCTCGAACTCACGAACTGTGACATCATGACCAGAGCTGAAATCAAGAATTGGACGCTTAAGCGACTGGCCCCCCCCCCCCCCCCCAGGAGCCCCTTGACTGGCTTTTTCACTTAGCATCATGTTCCCAACAAGGGTCATCCACGTGGCAACGGGTGTCAATGCTTCATTTTCTTTGATGGTCGGATGCCCTTCCTCTGTATGGATACACCACATTTTGTCCATTAGCTATTGGTCATTTGGATTGCTTCCGGTGTTTGGCTCTTAAGAATACACCGTCACGAACATTTGTGTGCAAGGTTTTTACAGGCATGTATTTTCTCCTGGGCACATGCCTGGGAGTGGAATTGCTGGATTGCACGTTTAGCTGTATGACGGACTGACCGTCACGCTGTTACCTAAAGGCACGCTGTTGACGTTCCCCCAAGCAGGACAGGGGGATCCAGTTTCTCCCACTTGCCCACTGGCCACTTGTGACTGCCCGTGGTGTGGACCCCAGACAACTCAGGGGGCTGGCGGGGGCGCTCGCTCGTGGTGGTTTTGATTTGTATTCTCCTGACGGCGACGACGTGGAGTCTCTCTTTGTCAGCTTATTGGTGTTTGCACATCGTTTTGGAGAAATGTCTGTTCAGATCTTTTGCCCATTTAAAAAATTGGGCTAATTTTATTTCTGGAGTTGTAAGTCTTTTATTGTGGAATTGTGAGAAGTGGGATGTTAACCCTGGGGTTTTCATGGATGCCTTTTATGCAGTCGTGGAAATTTCTATTTCTGGTTTGATGAGAGGTTTTCATCATGAACGGGTGGGGGGATATTGCCAAATGCTTTTTCTGCATCTACTGAGATGATCATGTGTATTTTTTGCCCTTTATTTATTGATGTGATATATTACACAAATTGAGTTTTAGGTGTTAAAGCAGCATTTCATTGACCAACTCAGATAAATTCCACTTGGTTTCATGATATATAATTCTTTTAATAGATTGCTGGGTTTGATTTGTTAGTATTTGTTGGGGCTTTTGAGTCTATAATGGTCTGCAGTTCTGTTTTGTTTTTCTCTTGATGTCTTTGTCTGGTGTTGCCATTGTGGTATTTATTACTCACCTCATGGTATGAGTTGGGAAGTACTTCCTCCTCTTGTATTTTTTTGGAAGTATTTGTGAAGAATTCATTCTTTAATACATGTCTGGTCGAATTCACCAGTGAGGCCATCTGGGTCTGAATTTTCTTTGCAGGTAGTTTTTAAAGAAACTAATATTTTGGTTTCTTTACTTGTTATACATCTATTCATATTATTTATCTCTTCCTGAGTCAGTTTCGATGTTTTGTGTCTTCCTCGGCACACGTCTGTTTCATGTGAGTTACCTGATTTATTGGCGAATAGCTGTCCATAACATCCATCTATGATCCCTTTTATTTAGGTGGGCTTGGTAGTAACCAGAATCTTGCATTTCTGAATCTAAAAATTTACACTTCCTCTTTTTTGGGGGGGGGGTTAATTTAGCTAACATGTTGTCAATTTTGTTAATCTCACAGAAACAGCTATTATTTTCAGTGATGCTCTGTTCATTCTCCATTTCCATTTCATGAATTTCAGCTCTGATTTTTATTATTTCCTTCCTTTGACTTGCATTAGATGTGGTTTGCTCTTTTTCTCCTGATTTGAGATCTTTCTTCTTTTACACTCACATTTACAGCTGTGAATGCCCCTTTGCATGCTGCTTCCGTGGGCCCCCCAATCTGCAGATCTTGTGTCTTCACTTTTATTTATCTACCAGTATTTACAAACCTTTCCTTTGATTTCTTCTTTGGCACACTGGTTATTTAAGATTATGCTTTAAAAATTTTTTTTGTTTGTTTATTTTTGACAGAGAGAGATAGAGACAGGGCGCTAGTGGGGGAGGGACAGAGAGAGAGAGGGAGACACAGAATCTGAAGCAGGCTCCGGGCTCCGAGCTGTCAGCACAGAGTCCGACGCAGGGCTCGAACCCACAAGTTGTGAGATCATGACCTGAGCCAAAGTCGGACACTTAACTACCTGAGCCCCCCAGGCGCGTCTACTATTATTTTAAAAATATTTAAGTGATTGCTATGCCTAGTGTGGGGCTTGAACTCATGACCCCACGATCAAGAGTCGCAAGCTCTTTCTTCAACTGAGCCAGCCAGGTGGCTCCAAGATTATGTTTTCAAATTTCCACATATTTGTGAGTTTCCCAGATTTATTTTTGTTACTACAGTCCCATATCGTTCTACTCTGACCAGAGGAAAATGTTTTGTATGATTTTACACCTTTTTAACTTACTAAGGCTCGTTTATGGGCTGGAATACGGTCCACCCTCCGAGTGCTCCTTGTGCCCCTGAGAGGAGTATGTATCTGTCGTGACGGTGGTATGTTCCATAGATGCCCTTCTGTCTGCCTTGTCTACACAGCTGTTCAAGTGTGCGATATCCTCCTTGATGTTCTGGTAGCTCATTCTATCCAGTAGTGAAATTGGAGTGTTGTTCTTTCCAGCTCGTTGCCCGATTGTCTCTTCCTCCCACGGCTTCTGTCAGCTTTTGTGTCACGCGTGTTAGCCTCTTTAGTTGCATAAATCATACTTTTTGTCTCTTCCTGAACCTTTCGTCCGTGCTGACATCGTATCTGACGAGCTACTTTCTCAGGAACTTTGTGGAACTTCCTTGGATTCCAGTAGTATTCCTCATCAGACCCAATCCAGATCTTTTTGTGAGATAATTTCTTCTCTATTTTTGGTTCTGCAGAGATGGTGGGGGGCAGAGGGAACGGCACCACGAAGCTCCCTCAGAGCCCTCTGGTTTGGTTGAGTCAGTCTCTGAGACACAGTCTTAATTCTTACTTTTTATTTTTATTTTTTTCACCTAAAAAGTTTATTAGCAGAGGAGAACACCAAATGATTGATGAATGTGGTGAAATGTAATATTCATTCATTCATTCATTCTTTCATTCCCTGGGGTAGAATAGGCTTCATACAAGCTTTACCATTTTTACGGGTACTGTTCTGTGGCATCTAGTACTTTTACGTTATTTTGCAGCCGTGACCGCCGTCTCCAGAGCTCTCTCGCCTTCTCCAACCAAAACCGTAGGCAATAAGCCCTGGTTCCCCCCCTTCCCCGCCCCTGGCAGACAGCTTTCCCCTTTTCATCTGTATGAAGCTCACTGTTCTCGAGACCTCACGTAAGATGAAGCCTACACTGTTTGCTTTCTGGCGATTGGCTTATGTCATTTAGCAGAATGGCTTTAAGGTTCACCCACCATGAAGCATGTGTTAGAATTTGCCAGATGTAAAAGTCAGGGCACGTGGGAGGGGCTGCAGAGTTCCCAGGCCTCTCCAGGCGCCACTCTCCCCGAATGCCAAGTGCTCACCCACGTGGGGGCTCTCTGAACCCCATCCTTTCGGGGTTTTATGGCGGCTTCATTACACCGGCATGACTGATTAAATCATTGGCCGCTGGCCAGTGAGGGGTCAAGGGGAGGTTGGAAGGTCCAACCCTGTAGTTATGTGGTGGATTCCCCAGGCTCTTAGTTAGAGTGAGTTCCAAAAGTCACCTCATTAAGGTCATTGACATAACTACAGACACCCTTGTTGCTGTCACCACTTAGGAAAATCCAGAGGTCTGCAAGAAAGGGACAAAGAGCAGATACACATTTCTTAGTATAAATCACATCTTATTTATTTAAAAAAATTTTTAATGTTCATTTAATTTTGAGAGAGAGAGAGAAAGAATGTGTGTGTGTGTGTGTGTGTGTGTGTGTGTGTGTGTATGTGTGTGAACATGGGAGGGACAGAGAGAGAGACACACACAGAATCCCAAGCAGGCTCCGAGCTGTCACCACAGAGCCCGACGGAGGACTCGAACCCACGAACTGTGAGATCGTGATCTGAGCCGAAGTCGGACGCGTAAGCAGCTGAGCCCCCCAGGGTCTCCTCATTATAAAGCACAGTATCACAAGACCACCAACTCTTAACAGGGCTGTCTTAGAAGCCCATTGAGCTTGTTGGCAGAATTCAGCTCTGTGTGGGTTTAGGACCAACGTCCACCTGGGGCTTGGCTGGCTGTCGGTTGGGTGTGCTCTCAGCTCCTAGGAGTCATCTGGAATCTTAGCCACATGGTCCCCTCCC
Organism: Lynx canadensis; assembly: GCF_007474595.2. NCBI lineage: Eukaryota > Metazoa > Chordata > Mammalia > Carnivora > Felidae > Lynx > Lynx canadensis. The sequence continues at coordinate 63,156,368 of NC_044304.2, forward strand.
AACAGGACATGTTTCTGCTTCAAAGTGAGCACAAGAATCTCTTGTTTTGATTCACTGAAAGGCGACTGATCAGTGACCAGATCTTCCAAAGCTCTTCACTTTTTCTGTACGCGTAATCCAAGGGTGGGGGGTGACAGCCATGTGTTCAAGGTCTTACCCACACTCGGGGAATTGGAACCTTCTGTGAAGTAGGGGTGATTGGGGGGCCATTGTAGACCTCTCCGTGCCAAACGACTAGTACCATATGCTAAATTAAATTCCCCTTCGGGTTTATTAGCCATTTAAATTTTCTCTCTTACAACACGGTTGTTGTTTCCTTCCCTCATGAATGATGTAGTTTTGAAGGATAGTGTCTTAAGTTTGCTTTAGTAACATCAACTGCTTGTATTTTTATCACAAATGGCATATTTCTTGATCACACGATTAGATGAGTTTTTATATGGTGTCACCACCACCCGGGTCCAGATAGAGCATTCCCAGCACCTTGCTGGGCCCACTGCCCTCTCCAAGTCAGACCCCTTCCCCAAAAGGTGATGCCCTCACCTTACAGTAATTGTGCTTGTTGTTGGACTTCATGTAAATGGGGTCATCGTGTGTGCACAGGAGTCTGTTTTTTCTCCGTATTTTGCCGCTTCGATCCATTTATGTTATTGCTTGTGTCATTTCTATGTAGTAATATTCTGCATATATCGTAATTTGTCTCTCTTTTACCGTGTATATACAAATTTTATTTTAACTGGGCACACACATTATTTTCTCTTTTCATTATTAGCATTTTACCTAAAGGCTTCATTTCTGAGCATTCTTGTATTTTAAGGTGCATTAGCTAATGACTTTTTTATGTAAGGGCAAATTCAAAGAAAATATGATTATGTTCTCATAAACATTTTGTCATCCTTGAGAACTTAGGATAATTTACATTCAAAGGTATTGCCCGCATACATCCTCTTTGTGACGGTGATGCATCTGTTTTGAAAAAAATGGTAATTTCATGTTCTGAATTTGGGGGACATTATGAAAATCCATGCAAATATGTTAGAAATAAAATGTGCAAAAAAACCGAAAAACTACTGTTATGTGAAAAGGAGTGGTATGTTAAATTTTAAAAAGAACCCCGAGGAAAGAAACATTATGTTTTCTATTACCTTTGTAAAATATGATATAAAAAGGCAGTGTTACTTATCATCCAAATTACAAATTATGGAACTGGAAAAAACGTCATTAAAATATCTAAGTATTTCATTACTTAAAACAAAACGTGAGATCAGGACGCATGACCACAAATTTGGTATGACATTTCCTGAATTTCCCAGTTTTATTGTGTTCTGCGAATCCTCCCACAAAGCTCCACAGGAAGCCTCTCTGTCAGTGAAATTTATATTACTTAGCAGATATAACTTTACTAAAGGGCTGGATCAGGATTTTGGAGACGGTGTGAAACCATCTTCTGGGTAAAGCGCTCACTCACTTTTCAGGGACGGGAGCGTGATCCACACTCGAGAAAGGGAATTTCTGAAATAATCACTTACCAAAACCTTTCCCTTTCTTGTTGGTGCTTTCAGGAATTAGGTTTTTGTTCCGATTCCTGCCTCTGGCCGCCCCTGCCCGCAGGCACCCCTTCCCTCCACGCTTGCCTGCCGTGTATCTTCAGAAAGTCTTCTAAGGGGCTCGCTCTCAAATAACTCACCTCTTGCTCCTCTGATAGATGGATGAAGGCAACATAAAATATAAAATACAGATATTTTAAGCATTGGGAGCCTGGTCGTGCCAGAGAAATGAGTTACAGAGACTGTGCCCAGAGGGCACATCTGTCCCTGCCATGTAAGGTGTGCAAATCACTTCTTCTCGGAGCCCGACACCATCAACCAGACACGATGAGAGGCGTCCTCTGTGCATTTTCTTACTCAGTCCTCCTGGACATTTTGCAAATAGGCTTTCCTGCAGCCATTATTTTCATGTAGAAACTGAGCCGTGGAGATTTGCCCGAACCCTGGTGGGTCCAGCGCGAAACTCCCACCCAGGCACGGTGCCAGGTACTGGAGTCTCTTTGGATCAAAGAAAATACAGTCTTTGGATCTGTCCCTTTTCTGCAAAGGCTTTTCCAAGCCCCCAGAGTACTGTGTGTCACAGTGTTTGAAGGATGAGTGGGTGACTGGATTCACTCCTTGACTCCCCGGGAGAGGTGGTGATCTAGCATCATCACAGTGACCTGCAGATTTTATAGAACACAGATTCCTGGGTCTCACCCCCTGATTTCCTGATTCAGGGGTTCCTGGGTGGGGCCTGAGAACTTGCATTTCTCAGCAGCGACCCAGTGGTACCGTGGGTCCAAGCAGCACCCCTGGACGTCCGCCGCTTTGGGGTGATAGCTGTAGGAGGATTCTGTCTAGAACCACAAATTCTCGGTCTGTTCTCTTTGTGCTGATTCCCAGCAGCGCACTGGTGTTCTGGAATGAATTGTGTCCCTGTTCCTCTGCCCCCCCCCCCATTTGTATGTTGAGCCCCCAGGACCTGAGCATGTGACTGTATTTGCAGATACAGGATCTTTGGAAAGGGAATTAGGGTAACCATGAGGGGTACAAGTGGGTCCTTACCCAGTCTGACCGGTGTCCTTGTGAGAAGGGGGGGGATTGGGCAGAGATGGCAGTGCCCGCACAGAGGAGACCCTGGGGGGACCTGGAGAAAGGGGTCGTCTGCCAGCCACGGGAGAGGCCTCAGAGGACACCAACCTTGCGGTCACCTGGTCACCTTGATCTTGGGCTTCCAGCCTCCTGACTGTGAGCCGTGAATGTCTGTGGTTTAAGCCACCTGGGCTTGGTGTTTTGAAATGGCAGCTAGACTGTCCCACACAACAGCATGTGCCGTTGCTGGGCACACACAGTGGAGGGGTTTGGCTGGTAGACTTCGAGCCCCTGTGACCGGGCCTGGCGTGGCTCGGATCAGGAGTCCCCTCCTCTGACCACCTCTCAGCTCCCCTGGGCAGCTAGCAGCCCTTCCTCTGTATCCCTCAGTGCCTGCTGGAGCCCCTCGTACAGGGTGGCAGGCTGCTTTCCCGTCACCTACACGATGGTGTCCATTTTCTCCCAGGGGGTGTTTGCAGGTTCCCAGTGGCCTCTGTCAGAGCTGCCCCCCACCCCAGCCTGGTCTGCTGGTGTCCTGCTCTCAGGGAGGCCTCCCACCCAGCACACCCCATCCCTGCTGCTACAGGACCCCAGGCCCCTCTTCCAGGCCATAGCACAGGCAAGAATTCTTTCTTTATCTGCGTCTTCAATTCCTGCCCCCCAAATCTCCTGGATCTTCCCCTGGAGGGTTGCCACATGCTCGTGTTTCTTCCTCTGGGGAAAAGAAGCAGCAGCAGAGAAGCCCCAGGTTCAGTGCAGCGGGTCCATACTGATTCGTCCTGCGTCACTGAAACTCTCTGTACATTGAACAACGACTCCCGTATCCACCCCTCCAGCCCCTGGCGACCACCACTCTGTGCTGCTTGTAAGAATCTATTTTATTTAAAAAAATTTTTAAACACTGTCTTTAGTGTTTATTTATTTTAATGTTTGTTTATTTTTGAGAGAGAGAGAGAGAGAGACAGAGCGTGAGCAGGGAAGGGGTAGAGAGAGAAGGAGACACAGAATCCGAAGCAGGCTCCGGGCTCCGAGCTGTCAGCACAGAGCCCGACACGGGGCTTGAACTCACGAACCATGAGATCATGACCTGAGCTGAAGTTGGATGTCCAACCGACTGAGCCACCCAGGCGCCCCTTTTAATGTTTATTTATTTTGAGAGAGAGGGAAAGAGAGAATCCCAAGCAGACTCCACACTGTCAGCACTGAGCCTGATGTGGGGCTTGAACTCATGAATCATGAGATCATGACATGACCACTCATCAAGCCTGAGCCCCCCCCCAGGCGCCCCAGGAATTTGGGGATTTTAGATTCCTCAGATAAATGGAATCAAGCAGTATTTGTCCTGCGATGATGGGTTTATTTCACTCATCACAATGTCCACTAGGCTCAAATATGCGGTAGCAGGTGTCAAATTGCCATTTATATAAGGCTGAGTAATGTTGCTCTATAGTTACTCCATCCCTGTCTCTCTCTCTGTCTCTCTGTCTCTCTCTGTCTCTCTCTCTCTCTCTCTCACACACACACACACACACACACGTGCGCACACGCTCATTCTCTTTCTTTATTCATCTGTTGATGGACTTTGGGCAGGTGTGAGGAGTGTGGGGTGCCTGGTGCATCACATCATTGCATGGGATCTCTCCAAGGTCCTGATTTCAGGGTTTGGGGGGTTTGTGGATCATACGGTAGTTCTGTTTTTGAGATTTTTGAGGAGCCTCCATACTGTCCTCCACAGCGACTGCACCAGTTCGCATTGCCACCAGCAGAGCATGGAGGGCACTGGCTTCCCCTGTCCCAACAAGAGCCTCTGCACAGCAAAGGGATTGGTAGAATGAAAAGGAAATCCGCTGCTGTTAAGAAAGTGTTTGCACCCCACGGATCCGATCAGGGATTGATAGCCACAATATGTAGAGAACTCCTGTAACTCCTATAACTCGGTAGCAAAAAGACAAGAGACCCAATTAAAAAATGGGCAAAGCAGGAACGCCTGGGGGGCTCTGTCGGTTGAGCATCCAGCTCTTGATTTTGGCTCAGGTCATGGTCTTAAAGTTCATGGGATCGAGCCCCACACTGGGCTCTGTGCTGGCAGCATGGGGCCTGATTAGGATTCTCTCTCCTCCTTTCTCTTTGCCCCTCCCCTGTTCGCTCTCTCTCTCTCTCTCAAAATAAATAAACATTTTTTAAAAAATGGGCAAAGCATTGGAACAGACATTTTTCCATAGATGGACAGCAGGTGCATGAAAGATGCTCCCTGTCACTTGTCGTCAGAGGACTTGGGATCAAAACCGCAGGGAGACATCACCGCATCCCTGTTAGGATGGCGTTCATAAAAAAAAAAAAAAAAAAAAAGGAAAAAAAAACTTGGATGCTTATTGAAATGGCAGATTCTTAGGCCAACTTCCATAAATTTTAGTGCCGAGACTGACACATTTACAGGTTTTAACAAACACCCCAATTTCCTTTGATTCAGGTGGGCTATGGCCATCTGTGAGAAACACCAGCCAGGTTAGAGTCTCATCGAGGCCAAAGTTCAGGTGAAAAGTCATGTCACATATTCAGCTGGTACAAAGTGAATCTGGGCAACAGGTGTTTTCTCCTTGTAAGGCTTTGGCAATGGCTTTCTTGTCTCCTCCCTCCCTTCCTTTCTCCCTTCCCTCCTCCCTCTCTCCCTTCCCTCCCTCCCTCCTCCCTCCCTTCTCCTTTCCTTCCTCCCTCCCTTCCCTGGTCTTTTCCTCCTCCCTCCTTCATCCTTCCCTTCTTTCTCCCCTCCTTCCTCCTCCCTCCCTTCCCTCCTTCTTCACTTCCTTCCCCATCCCTCCTCCCTCCCTCCTCCTTTCCTCCCTCCCTCCCTTCCTTCTGTCCTCCTTTCCTCCTCCCTCCTTCATCCATCCCTTCTTTCTTCCCTCCTCTCTTCTTCCTCCCTTCCCTCCTTCTTCACTTCCTTCCCTGTTCCTCCTTCCTCCTTTCATCCCTCCCTCCTCCCTTCCTTCCCCCCTCTCTTCCCACCTCCCTCCTCCCTCCCTCCTTCCTTACTTCCCTACTGAAGCCTTACCCCCCTGCCCCATGTGAGGTCTGAGGTTGCAGTGAAATTCTCAGCTCTGTCAGTCCCACTTTACCTAAAATCTTCTCCCTTTCCTCCCACCATTTAATCCTCTGTATTTCATTCCTAATTGCTACTTCTTGTGATGATGGAAAGCAATTTGGCAGTGATTAATCTGAAGGGTGTGCAGCCTCTCCTTTGCTTTTGGAGACAATCCTGTTTGAACAGCCTCTCCTGCACGGGGAGCCTGTAATTCTCGGCCTCTTCAAAGAGCTGTTCCAAATTCTGCATGTGTCTCGCAGGCCGAGCGGCGGTGTTCAGCCCCGAGCGCCGTCTTCTCTGCTTTGTCCACACTTCCTCCAGCTTCAAACACCGCCTCCCCAGCCAGCCAGGTGGGGGGGGGGGACCGTGCCCGCCGCCAATTACACATGCCAGGGAAGGTTTGTTGGCGGCGTTAGCGAGATGAGCGGAGAGCTCCCGGCAGGGGCTCTGCATGAGGCAGTGTGCCAGAGAGAAGGCCGAATTGTGATAGACATGGGCCAATAAACGCTGGCGGCAGGTGTCAGGGAGCAGCCGCTTCTGTCGGGGCCGCGAGGGGCCGGTGGAGTTTGTGAAGCCCAGCCCCTCTCGGTCAGAGCTGCCCAAGGAAGCCCCGAGCTGGTGAGGAGTAGCAGCTCCCACCCACGGCCCCTGACCAGGAATCAGCCCTTCTTGTGACACGTTTGACAAAGGAGGGGCCTCGCTCATCTTAAGCGTGCCCCTTGCTGCCAAGATAATGGTGGAAAACTGGGGAAATGGAGGCAGAGTGGCTCTGGGTAACCTTTAGGAACACGTCCATTGTAGGGTCAAGGGTTGAGAGTATCATTTTGTGTATTTATTTAAAAGAATTAAAAAAATGTTTTTAATATTTATTTACTTTTGAGAGAGAGAGACAGAGAGAGAGACAGAGAATGAGCCGGGGAGAGGCAGAGAGAGGGAGACACGGAATCTGAAGCAGGCTCCAGGCTCCGAGCTGTCAGCACATAGCTGGATGCGGGACTCGAACTCATGAACCATGAGATCATGACCTGAGCCAAAGTCAGACGTTCAACCAACTGAGCAACCCAGGTGCCCCTAAAAAAATTAAAAAAACAATTTTTAAAAATATTTATTTATTATTGAGAGACAGAGAGACACAGAGCATGAGCAGGGGAGGGGTAGAGAGAAGGGGAGACACAGAATCCGAAGCAGGCTCCAGGCTCCCAGCTGTCGGCACAGAGCCCGACGCAGGACTCGAACCCACGAACTGCGAGATCATGACCTGAGCCGAAGTCAGACGCTTAACTAACTGAGCCACCCAGGCACCGCTCCCCCACCAATTGTTTTAAATGTTTTATTTATTTTTTGAGAGAGAGAAATAGAGAAAGAGCGCAAGCAAGGGAGGGGCAGAGAGAGAGGGAGACACAGAATTGGAAGCAGTCTCCAGGCTCCGAGCTGTCAGCATAGAGCCCGACGCGGGGCTTGAACCCACAAGCCCTGAGATCATGACCTGAGCCGAAGTCGGTTGCCTAACCGACTGAGCCACCCAGGTGCCCCCATCTTTCTTGCTTACGCTCTGAGGGAGAGCCACACGGAGGTGGACGCGCCGTCAGTGGCCTAGAGATGGCTGGTGAATGGGGCCCGGGGGCGCACTTGGCGAGGCTGATCGTGGGAAAGGGCAGGAAGGGATTAACGGGAGCGGTGGTGTGGCTTCTGGGCAGGGGAAGTGGGACCGGAGAGGGGGGAAGGAAGTCACAGCCAGGTGTCCAGTGGGTGAGGGCACCGAAGACAACATTTGGTCACATCCGTCCGCTCCTCATTCATCAGACGGCTCTGAACGCCTTCTGAGTGCCGGAGAGCGTTCTCAGATCTGAGCTTTGCCAGAAGAACTGAGCTCGGCCCCTTGAGGTGGCCACACACAACGAGGACAGAACAGTGGGGGTGGTGAGCACAGGGCCACCGTCTAAGAGAAGATTCGGCAATGGGGAGCTTTCTTCTCTGGCTACATCCATAGACCCTCACTATGTGCCACACGCCAGCTCGAGGGCCCCCCCTTGCGTGTCGTTGCTCACTGTTCACAAAGGAGCCCTTCGAGCCAACCTTCAGCGGAGCCCAGACACTGCGTGCTGTCCACCCTGCCTCCCAGTGTGATGGGAGCGGAGCCGGAGAGCAGAGCCGAGGCTGGAAGGAGGACCGGGTGCTGCAGAGAGGAGCCCTCGTTCCGTTGCCTGACCGCCCAGGAGAGCTTTGGAGGGAGCGCGGGTTTTCAACCCCAGGTTGGGGCCATTCAGGGGCTGCAGGAAGACCTGAGTTTGGTGCGTTGGAAAGAAAAAACCCAAACCCCTCGTTTAAGTGACCTGCCCACAGAGCATAAGTTCCCTGAACATTGTCACTGTCTCCTCAAGGCATGTTGAATCCCGTCCAAGGAGTTGGGGCCATCTCTATTCCAGAAAAATGATGTGGCTGGGCATGACGCCCAGCCCTCTTCCAGAGTGAAATCCTGCCTTGATGCTTTTCATCGTTTGGCTGTGAATCACTGTGCTTTTTAAAGGATCGAAAAAGCGGGGCACTGGGGGGCTCAGTCGGTTGAGCGTCCGACTCGATTGTGGCTCAAGTCAGGATCCTGGGGCCGTGAGATCAAGCCCGGAGTTGGGCTCTGCACTGAACGTGGAGCCTGCTGGGGATTCTCTCTCTCTGCCCCTCCCCACTCACATGCATGTGCACACACTAAAAGAAAATAAGAGAAAGTAACAGAAAAAGTGATCCCTCACCTGTTTAGCAATTGGGAAAACTTTGGAGGTGAACAGAAAATTCTTCCGCCTAGATTTTTCTTCTTTTTTTAATGTAAAAATCCCGTGTGAAGGTGCCAGGCTGGCTCAGTCCGTGGCCTGTGCGACTGACCCTTGATCTCTGGGTCATGAGTTCGAGCCCCAAGATGAGTGTAGAACTTACTTAACAACAACAAAAAAGAGCCTTAAAAAAATCAAAATCATGTATGAAAAGGAGCAATGTGGTTGTTGTAACAAACGAGCAGGTAAAGCATTTTGAAGGTCGAGTGATACATCGCTGTGAGATTATTATCAATAAAACAGTTTAGATAAATATAGCCTCTCTTTCTTAGCTTTTAAAACAATTAATCATAATTAATAATGTTCTTTCCGAAAGAGTATTTAACCAAGATTGCAGTAACGCAGTTTGGTTTTGAAGTTTGTATAATTTTTGTGTCACCACGTTTAATATTTAAGAAATAATCCTCTTGGATTTCTGTCATATCATTAAACATACAACCGTCACAAAACATCTTCCTTTATTCTTCTTTTTCGTTTCGTTCTTTTTTGTTTCCTCCTTTCCTCTTCGCGCACCCCCCCGCCAACCCTTCTCCTACCTCTCTTAACAAGAGGACGTTCGATGTGTGGCTGATTTTCTTCCGCAAATGGTATGAATGAGGCAAATCGTGAGTCGTGTGAATGCCGTACAACATCAGCTTGTGCCAGCACGAGGACGGAGCCATGGCCCGTCCAAGCCTTTTGTGTTATAGGTGAGAAGCCAAGAGACCACGGCCAGTCTGAGGTGTGGGAGGTCTTCGTGCGAGGCAGGGCTGGGACCCCCGGACGCTGGTGTTGGTGGTGGGCTCTCCCACAGACGTTTCCAGTGTTGACACCCATCTACCTGTTTACAGGCGTTCCTTGTTTCATTGCAAGTCACGTTATTGTGGTCTGCAAATCCTGCTTTTATTTTTTAAATGTTTTATTTATTTTGAGAGTGCAAGTGGGGGAGGGGTGCAGAGAGAGAGAGAGAGAGAGAGAGGGAGAGAGAGAATCCCAAGAACACTCAGTGCTGTCATCACAGAGCCCGATGCAGGGCTTTGAACTCATGAGCCGAGAGATCGTGAGCGGGGCCGAAATCGGACACTCAGCCGACTGAGCCACCAGGGTGCCCCTGTAGATTTTTAAATGAACTACACATTCATACCTGCTAATTCACCCATTTTTTTGTTTGGGGTATTCATTTTTTAAAAGTGGACTTGAAGGCATTACATTTGTGATGGTTTATTTTAAAAGCTTCAAGAACATTCGGATGTATTCAGCAACGTGGAGATCGTATTCTGGGGTGCATGCTGCGTCCTTGATATTTTAAGGTATTCACTGAAGCCACCTGACCCCCCCCCCAAAAAAAAATCTCTGGACATTTTTTTCTAAGTAATTTGAGGGTCAGTGTAAATGAGAGTGCCTAGTTATGGATGCCACTGGATTCTTTGAATAGAATTACACTCGTAAGTCAAATAAGACAATTCATAACAATTTGGTCCAGCATTTTAATTTTGTCTGTTAAATTATTCATGTGAATACTTTTATGAGTTTAGCCATGAATATTTGATTGGTGGTTGATTCATGACCATAAACTATCTTAGCCCTTTATTTCCCCCATTTATGTTCAATTAACGCATGGGAAGGGGGGGAGGATTTATTTTTCTTAATAATGAGAAACACCTTTCCCCACAGGCTTATCCTGCTGTCTGATGAACATTTACAGTGGCTGGCGGTCAAACTGTACCTGTTCTGCTAGTTTCATAAGTGTGGTAATAAGAATCCTCGTTACCTAGAGGGAGAATATAAATCTCTGTTTCACAGCTGAGGGAAGTGACATGCAGTGGGGCTGGGAATTTCCAGGAGTCACCCAACACGTTGGCGGCTGAGACTGGATTCCAGTCCAGTGCTTCCTCCCCCCCCCCCCCCCCCCCCCCCCAGTGGCTGTTGTGATTGATCCTCTCTGAGCAAAGCCAGTGGGCAGATAAAGGGCCATTCTCTGACTGTGTTCTTCCTCCATCAGCAGGCGTATTTACTAAGTAGACTCCAACACCCAGAAAGCCACGTTCTGTTTCCATTTTCTGTGCACCTGGCTGCATAGACAGAAACTGCCCTGATGTAAATAGGTGTTTGCAGCCATTGGCTGCTGCAGACGTATTTGAGCAGGTGCATAGTTTGGTAGGCAGCTGAGTGTGGGTAGCTAGATGCGACTGTCATAAGATGCCACTTGAAGGCTACTTCGGGGCACCTGGGTGGCTCAGTCCATTAAGCATCCGACTCATGATATCAGCTCATGTCATGATCTGACAGTTCGTGAGTTCGAGCCCCGAGTCGGGCTCTGTGCTGACAGTACGGAGCCTGCTCAGGATTCTCTCTCCCTCTCTCTCTCTCTCTCTCTGCTCTTATCCCACTTTCTCTTTCTCAAAATAAATAAATAAACATTAAAAATATTTTAAAAACTAGGGGACAAAAAGGCTACTTTGTGAGGTGTGGCTTTTGGTAGACAATGATGGTGTCATTGATTTTGGTGGGGTCACAAGCCATCACGCTTACCAGTGACCTTTCAGTTCCTCTTGATTCTAAACAGAGTGAGTCTTGCTTCTGTGTGAGAGAAAGGGCTCCTTAGCCAAAGGTTAATGAGGAAATCAAATGGCTTTCTCAGGGATCATTTTGGAAATCTGGGACGGCCAGCAACCCAGAATGTCTCAATTACGTTAGCTTAACTTAGATCATAGTTCTCCTGCTAGATCTGCATACAGAGTGCCCCAGGTGGACGTATCCAGCATTACACTCTCACAGAATGATCAGGATATACGAATATTTTTATATTTATACTTCTAGTCCTATATGAGAAAGGATCAAACTGCATTCAATAATATGCCTTTTCTAACACTAAGGTCACTTTGACTTCATAACTGCTCTGTGAGAGTTATATATGAATCACCATTGACCAATGCATTTTATAACCCAGCTGACCATGAGAATCTCTTAGGATGTTGTATCTATCTATCTATCTATCAATCAGAGAGAGCACCTGCATGAGTGGGGAAGGGGCAGAGAGAGAGGGAGAGAGAGACTTTCAAGCTGGCTCCATGGTCAGTGTGGAGCCCAACACGGGGCTTGATCCCCGGACCCTGGGATCATGCCCTGAGCCAAGATCAAGAGTCGGATACTCAGCCGACTGAGCCACCCAGGCGCCCGCTAGGAAGTTATTTTTTAAAAGTTCATTTTAGTCTCTGAATATGTGGAGATGTGATTCTGTCCAAGGTGGGGCCTGGGAATCAGCATTTCTACCCCCCCCCCCCCCCCCCCCCCCCCCGATGAATGAGAGTCGTAGCCCGGCTTGCCTGACTGCCGTGTCCACCGCCCACCCTCGTCAGAGCCGCACTGGTGAAAGGATGAAATACCACTTTGGTTATAATACTGTGCATCTCCTCACCTGGTTGCTGGGGTTGCCAGCCTCCAGTTGGTGTGGAATCTAATCCCTGGTCCCGAAAGTGTCTGGAAGGCGCTTCACCAGCCGGTGCCCAACCCCCTCCAACCTCCAGAAACCCCCATGTTTCTGCTCCCACGCACAGTCATTCACAGAATACGCCAGCCTTGTTAATATCCCACGTGTTGGTCCTTAAACATCAGATTTTCTCCGTTCGCCTGTGGGGTCTTGTGGGATCCCAAGAGATGTGCATCTGTCCGTGCCCCTGGCTCCTGGCACAGAGGCCCTGAACCCTCTGTCATTTCCCAAGTGATAAAAGCAGGGGAGCATCTGTTGTTCTAGGATCTGTCTTCGGCTTTATTCCTGACCAGGGCTCCTAGTACATTCCCAGGTGATAAGAACACTAAGGTCATCTTTTGTTCTGACGAGACAACTTGGGGGGGCTGCTCACCAGAAAGATCGAGCCGATCAGAAGCTTGGCATTTTCAGCCCCGTCCCCCATCCTCTGGAGAGGGGAGAGGGGCTGGACACGGAGGTAATGAAGGGAATGTCTGCATGATGAGAGCCCCACAAAATCTCAATAGTAAGGGGTTCAGCCCAGGTAAGTGACCGCGTGGAGGTGTTGGGGATATACTGGAGAGGGCATGAAAGCACAGTGTCCCTCCCCGAATGTCTCGCCGCACACGTCTCTTCCACATGGCTGTTCGTATGTGGCCTTTGTCGTATCCCTTTGTAAGCTGGCCCACGTGAGGACCCGTTTCCCTGAGTTCTGTGAACCACCCTAGCACGTCGGTCAAACCCAAGGCTCGGGTCATGGGAACGTCTGATCTACAGTCAGTGGCTCGTAAGCACGGGGGACAACCTGGACCGGTAGCTGGCGTCTGGAGTGGGGGAGGGGTAGGCCTGTGTGACTGAGCCCTCAGCCCGCAGGGTCTGACACTGCAGGGAGGTCGTGCCCCCAGTGAGTTGGACGGTAGGCCACCCAGCTGGTGTCACGGACACGTGCTTGACACGTGGAAAGAAGCCCTACGTCCGGTGACCAGAAATGTCTGAGGTGACGTGTGCTGTCCGAGGTCAGGCAGACCTGACTCTGCTCGGGAGGCAGACTGAACTGACTTCCTGACGGAGGTCTCACTGACTGTGCCTGACCGTCCCCACAGCCGTGACTGTTGTCTCACTTGCCCTAAACATGTCAGACCGCCTGCTTGGCACCAGTCCTTTCGGCCCTGCCCACACGGATTGCCACGCTCGACCGCCTTGTGTTCGGTCATTTCTTTACATTTTTAGCGCGACCCCTACGTGATGTCTTTTTTGAGGACAAAAAATAGCCCGCTACCCGCCGCATCCTGGGCACAACGTGATGTCGGACAAGGGAGGGGGTTATTTCAGGAAGGCATTTGTATCCCCAGCTGCTTCTCCACAGCTCTGTGCTCACCGCTATTGCAAATAATTTCTCTTTCCAAATGGGAGCGTCTTTAAAAATGATTTCTTTGGGGATTTGAAACGTATTCGCTGTGCTTTTATTAACCGTATTTCAATTTGATATGTGTGGGCAGTGTGATTAATTTAGCATAACTGTCTTCTTAGAAGGCCACCTTCCTCCTCAAACAGTTTCTGTTGGGTTTTCTGGAGCCCTGCAGAAGGAATTGCGAGGAACACCATGGGGCATGGCTGTGTCTGTCCTTTGGACGAGGATTAGGGCTGTGGTCCCTGGGTCTGCCTCTCCTTTTCCTCGTTTTGTCATCCTCACACCGGATGTGACAGTTGCTGGCACCAGCCAGTCGGCCCGCACTGGACAGGTTGATTGCGGCCATGTCTGTGTTGTCACGAGGCCGGGAGAAGCCTGGCAAAGTGACCTGGGCATCCACCATGTGCTCATGCCCTGCCCTCCAGCCCCACCTTCTGAGCGATGCTCCCTGGGGGGCGGGTTTCCGAGTTGTGAGAGGCGGAGGGAGGAAGGGAGGGCCGGGTTGCTGAAGCCTGGTGGGCCAAGGGGGCTCACTTGGAGCTGGAGAGGCACCCCCAGAGCCGCTCTGGCCTCCTCTCCATCGGGGACACCTGTACTAGGCAGGGGGGTTGGCACAGGGGCTGGGGGGGATGGTTCTTCCTGACCCTGATCTGGACATGACCAAGGGCGTTCTCTGGAAGGACCCGGCTGTGGGAACAGAGGAGTAAAAGACAGGAGAAGGGAGACGGCGGAGGGGGACTGTGCCCCTCCCACGCACACACTCCCTCCTGGAGACATGGGTCCCGCTGCTCTCTTGTTGGGGTCCGTGCTCCTGGAGCACACTGCATTTTAACCAGTAAAAACAAGCTCGAGTCTGCTGCAAAAGCCGGATTAGAGAACTCCGTCCTTGCCCTGCTATATCGCCAGGCGTTCTGTGCGCATACGTTTCCAGAGTGTCCGAGCTCATTGCGGAGCGTGGGAACCGGGGGGGCCCTGTCCGCGCTCATTGCAGAGCGTGGGAACTGGGGGGCCCCTATGCTACTAGCCTCCGGGGCCATCGTAAACCTCCAGAGGGATCCGCAGACCCGGGCAGTGTTGGGGGAGGGGCCCTGGCCTCAGGCTGACTGCATGTTCCTGTCTCTGCAGGTGGTGCCCCATCCAGGATCCCGCGCCCTCCGTGGCCTCTGGCTCAGGCAGGGGCCCTCCTGGTGAAGCGGTTCCAGCACACGCGCCGGGCCTGGAGGAGCTCCCTCTCCGACCTCCTGCTGCCTGTCCTCTTCGTGGCCTTGGCCATGGGCTTGTTCATGGTGAGGCCTCTGGCCATTGACTACCCGCCCCTCAAACTAACACCTGGCCATTATGACACAGCCGAAACTTACTTTTTCAGGTAAGAAACCTCCCCCACTCCCCTTCACTTCCAAATTATGTCAGGACGGATTATGAATATCAGTAGCTTTTAAGAATCGCAAATATACGTGTGGTTTCATGATTTTGGAGGGCTGTGTTCAAGAGGGCAAGATCATGGAATGTAGCAAATCCTGTAAATACCTCGTTTTTTCCTCTACATACATACATACACACAATAAGTTTAATTCATGTATCAGGCACAGGAGAAGACTTATAACAGCAATAATAGGAAAATTATAACAGTATACTGTAATAAAGTTATATGAATGTGGTCTGTCTTTAAATTTCTTTTTTTAAGTTGATTTATTCTTATTAAAAAAATTTTTTTAACGTTTATTTATTTTTGAGAGACAGAGACAGAGCAAACAGGGGAGGGGCAGAGAGAGAGAGGGAGACACAGAATCGGAAGCAGGCTCCAGGCTCCGAGCTGTCAGCACAGAGCCCGACGTGGGGCTCGAACTCACGGACCGTGAGACCATGACCTGAGCCGCAATCAAGACTGGTGTCTTAACCGACTCAGCCACCCAGGCGCCCCTGTCTCTTTAAATATCTTACTGTTCTGCACCCACCCCTCTTGTGAGGACTTGGGATGATAAAATGCGCCAGGTAGGAGATGCTGTAGGATGTTGCCTCAGGTCGCTACTGACCTGAAGAATTGTGGGGAGGATCATCCGTTTCCAGAGCCACAGATCAGGGGGATTATTGTGTTTCACAGAACCCTCCAGCGTTGCTCTGGGACAGCAGCCAGGAACTGCAGGGCCCTCCCTGCAGAGAAATGTCTGACTTTTCTCTCTGTATGGCTGTGAGCCCGCGCACACCCCCAGGCTAGATTCGGTCCAGCTTTGCTGCCAAGAAATTCAGAGCGCTCCGAGTTTTGCAGCCAGATGAATTTACATAGGATGGTGTCAGAGCTTCTAGGGGTTTTGTTTTATTGACAGGAGACTGGGCACCCGAGAGGGGGACCTGAGCATCTCAGCGCCTGTCCCTCAGGTGGCTGGTTCCCCCAAGACTGAGCGTGACTTCTCTGTCCTGAGCTGAGTTTGCAGTGGCCGGGGTAACAGCATCACCCTGAGGGCTGACCAGGAACAACTCTCTTTCTGGGGGGGCGGTGCTTACACACCTGGAGGGGGCGGGGCTTACGTACCTCGGGGGCGGGGCAGACACCGGGCCCTGGCATATTAGCTAGGCTGCACACGGTTCGCGCAACCGGGAGGGCGCGATTAGTTCTGCCCTCGTCAAATACTTATCTTTACTAAAATAACGAGCTTAATTAGCCACACTCTTAGCGCCTGCTAATATTTGTCACTTTTACAATGAAGTGTAATTTGGAGTTCAGTTTAAACAAACGCAGACGCAGAAGGAAAAATCGATAATAAACTGTTCCGTTTGCTTCTGTGTCCTTTGGTTAATTATATTTTTTTCCTCGGTGTGTTTTTATGCTCCACGGAGTCCAGGTTTTTAGCTCAAAAAAGAGAATCCTGCAGTGGTTCTGTTCGGAGACGTGCACGCAGGTCCCCAATATTCCTTCCGCAAGTGGGCTCTCTCTTCTGGCTAGCTAGTTTACGTACCTGCCCTCTTCTTCTTTTCCCAAGTGTTTGATGTGAATGGACAGAAAGGATAGAATGCCCCATAAAATGTGTTTCTTGAAAAAAAATGGGGCGCCTGGGTGGCTCAGTCGGTTAAGCGTCTGACTCTTGATTTTGGCTCAGGTCATGATCTCACGGTTCATGGGATCAGAGCTCTGCATGGGGCTCTGTGCTGACGGCGTGGCACCTGCTTGGGATTCTCTCTCTCTCTCTCTCTCGCTCTCTCTCATTCTGCCCCTCCCCCAGCACATGTGTGCACATGTGCTCTCTCTCAAAAAAAAAAAGAAAAATAGAAAATGCAGGCTCGCCAAAATCATAATAAAAAAAATTCACAGGTAATCCTACCAGCACTATCCACCATACCCCTAGTGGTTTATGGTCTTCCCCATGTTAATACGTAATGCTTTTAACACATGCATTTTTATTGTTTTATGACAGTGGCATTCCACTGTAAACACTCATCATTGTTTGCCTTTTTATTCAATAAATAATGTATCTGTGTACCTCTTGTTGTAAATCAGGCGCAAATCGCATCACCCATTTTCAGGCTGTGCCACGGCCCATTGCCCGGAGGTGCCATAATTTATGTAAATAATCTCTTTTTGGGGCGCCTACAGGCACGCCACAGCTTTCCTGTTCCAGGCAGGTCTGCAGGAATCCCTTTGCTCAGATTCATGGAGCTAATTGTTTCTATTATCATACATCGCCATTGGAAGTTTTGGGGGCAACAGGCACCCACAGTTTCAAGGTAGACATTGCCAAATTATTCGTATCGATGTGCACCAATTTACAGCATATATGAGCATGGAGTCATTGATTCTTTTAGTCACGAGCATGTGTTATGCGCCTGCTGTATGCCACGTGCAGCTCTTGGTGGAGGGAGAACTCATTTCTCCACATTTTCAGTATCCCTTTTATAGCCATATCAGGACTTTCACTGCTTTGTTAGGCAGCTCTTTGGTGGCTGTTGAGATTGAATGTCCCCAGCTATTTCTCGGTTATTTCAAATTTCACTCAG
This sequence comes from Lynx canadensis, assembly GCF_007474595.2. NCBI lineage: Eukaryota > Metazoa > Chordata > Mammalia > Carnivora > Felidae > Lynx > Lynx canadensis. The sequence goes on from NC_044304.2 coordinate 63,173,745, forward strand.
TGTGTTGAATATATCAAACGCCACACATCCTGTGCGAGCAGGTTCCACATCGTCATGCCTTCGGACTGCCCGCCTCTTCACCTCTTCCGTCCTGCCTTCATCCCTTCATCCCTTCCTTCTGAGGCAGGTGAGAACGTCACATGCTGCACGTTCTACGGGGTCCATTTCCAGTCGATTGAAACCCTTCTCCGCTGCTTTATTAATTTGGCCACTGTATTTTTCATCTGAAAACATCTGCCCCTGCTCTCCCAGCATTCATTTTTCATCAAAGTCACGCATTCCAAAATTATTTGGAGCCTGAGAGTTACAGATATTTGATTTGATTTGAATTTTATTTTGTTTACTTATTTATTTTTTGAGAGAGAGAGAGAGAGCATGCACAAGGGAGAGGAGAGAGAGAGAGAGAGAGAGAGAGAGAGAAGAGGCCAAGCAGGCTCCTCACTGTCAATGCAGAGCCTGATGTGGGGCTGGATGCCATGAATCGTGAGATCATGACCTGAGCTGAAATCGAGAGTCAGATGCTCAACCGACTGAGCCCGCCAGGCACCCCCAGGAACCATAACCTTTTAGAGACGTGACAAGACGAAAAGGGCTTTGAGCTTTAGGAACGGCCAGCAGTGCGCAGGGAAATATATAAAGGAACGAATGGCAGACAGGGCTATGTAGCAATGTTTGCTGTATGGATTCCTCTTGTGCGCATCTGGGCAGATAAAGGCCTGGAGTTGGTGCTGGTGATTGCCTTGTGTCTCTCCTGGTAGAGAGGAGAGAAGGGGCCACGTGCAAATTTGTGTCCTGCCTTTAGGCAAATGAGGGGGGAGCTCAGAGAGCTTCTCTTGTATCTGCTTCTCAGTTGCCTTCAGCTCAAGATAATCCTTAAGTCACAGGGGCATCTTCTCTGCTGCCCTTTGGCACCCTGTGAACAGACACACCCCCAGGGAGAAGCTTGTGCCGAGACAGAGGCCCAGATTAGAGCCACACTGTCAGGCAGGCCATGGACCACCGAGGATCTGTGGCCGCTATCAGCCCCATGGGTGTATGCCACCCCAATCCCCTCCCTCCCTTTTGTATGTTGAATCTTTAACCCCAGTGTGGCTGTGTTGGGTCATGGGGCGTCTAAGGAAGTAATTAATGTTAAATGAGATGAGTGAGGGATATTGTAGTATTTTCTGCCATTTCTAAGAGTTCGTCTTTTCACGGTGGACGTGTGTTTGTTTCCATTTCTCAGAATGGTGCAGGTGGAACCCCATCTGCTACAGGTGTGTGAGCCAGAGGAGATTCCGAACGCCCCTCTTCTGTTCTTTCGTTCCAGACTCAGCAGAAGGAACGGGAGTATGTTTTCGTAGTCTGTATTTCGGTAGAGTAGTCGTGTCCTTAGTTAGGAGGCAGAAACGAAGATGTTGCCAGAAGTGGTCCATACAGAAGGAAACTTTTCCTGCTTCCGGTTCTCTCACATTTCTCGTGCCTGCCCCAGATCAAAGGGCAGGGGGGTGACCAGCCCCCTGTTTGGCAGTACAACTGCTCTCCCTTGAGATCGCTGTTCTTTCCTCCTGTGTACCGGGTTCCCCGGCAGGACGACCATGTGCCCTGGCTTGCTCAGGAAAGCAGTCCTGTTCTCTCGGCATCCATACTATACCTGTCCTGCTCACTCCCCAAAGTGTCCTCCAGTGCGTGATACGTTACATGACGGCTCTGTCTGTGTTGAGTCTGAGTGCCACCGTCTGAATCTTAGCACAGGAACGATATCCTGTGTAGAACAGCTGTTCACTGCTCATATTCCTCCTGATTTGCTGCAGATGCACATACAGACACGCACACGCACACACGTGCACAGGTGCACACACACACATGTACACGCGGACACATACACACGTGCATGCACACATACACAAGTGCATGCATACAGACATACACAGGTGCATATACACATGCACACACACAGCCCATGGCTCCCCCCGCTTTGTTGCTTCAAATGTGGGCAGATTGTCATTTTCTAACATTTATGGGTGAACTCCATGGGGTGCTACATAGTATTTTCATTATGTTTCCTTACTTTCTCTTTAGCCTAACTCCTGGTTAACAGGTTTTTAAAGTCAGACCTGCATGTAGTTTTCTTTTTAATTTTTTTTGTTTTCTTTTATTGTTTTTTTTATTGTTTATTTTTAAAGGAGAGAGAGACAGTGTGAGTGGGGGAGGAGCAGAGAGAGAGGGAGACACGGAATCTGAAGCAGGCTCCACAGGCTCTGAGCTGTCAGCACAGAGCCCGACGTGGGGCTAGATCTCACAAGCAGTGAGATCAGGACGTGAACTGAAGTCGGCTGCTTAACCGACTGAGCCACCCAGGCGCCCCTGATTTTCAAAAACCATTAGGTGCATTATCTCTGTGTTGACTTTGATGGTACATGGAAATTTTATTATTATTATTATTTCATTTCCTTATTTTTTAAATGTTTATTTATTTATTTTGAGAGAGAGAACACATGTGAGGTGGGGAGGGTAGAGAGAATCCTAAGCAGGCTCCGTGCTGTCAGCCCACAGTCTGACGCAGGGCTTGAGCTCATGAACTCTGCAGTCATCACCTGAGCTGAAGTCAAGAGTAGACGCTTAACCGGCTGAGCCACCCAGGCGCCCCTGGAAACCTGTTATCAGTGCGCTGACCGTTCTCAGTACAGCCTCATGCCTCTCAAATCTTAAGAGTTGAGAAAATGCAGTTATATGCCTACATTAAATTTACTTAACATTTCTTGAGGCATGCAAATCCTCATGAAAACACAAATGAAAAAAAAAATGCCCTGGAGAGATTCTCTTCCGTCACTTTTAGGAGTGACGGGAGCAGACAGTGCCCGTGTGGCTCACAGAGGATTTTGTGCTCTGCGAGCCCAGAAAACTGGGGCTTTGGCGGCTCGGTCTGTAGCCCAGAGGTCTCTGACTCAGATGCCTTGGGGGCCAGCTGCGGGGCGGAGGAAGGTGCTTGCTTGTGACCAAGCCTCTGTGACAGCCGTCCTACATGCTGTTTGGTACACCTTCGAGAGGAAAAGCTGAGTGCAGGGAATGTGTCTGCACTGGTTCGGGTCCTCACCAACCAGTTTGTGACCCAAGCCTCCGGCTCCGTTTTATCCTGAACGCCTTGCCAGCTGATTGCTGTTTGCAGAGGGCTTCGGGACTCCCCCCTCCCCACTGGGGACCCCAAAACTGAGAGGTGCCAGGGACTCTGGGCTTGTTCAGGGTGGAGGCAGGCTGGCCCAGGGCTGTCCCCGGGGAAGCTGGCAGATAGTGATGCAGCGTGAGCACAGGCCACAGCATGGCCTCGGCACTGCTGAGCACCCCATGTTCGCTCCTCACCCCATGAGGGGGCGGGACCCGAAGGGCCTGCTGAAGGCCCTTGAGTTGCTTCCGCTTATTCTCGGGGTGGTGATTGGACATCCCAACGTGGCCCACTAGCCTTCCAGGCTTCCGTGAGGTTCAGCCTCAGCTGCCCCATTGGCCCCGGGCTCTGCGCATCAGAAGGACGTGATGTAGGGGCGCCTGGGTGGCTCAGTCAGTTACGCATCTGACTCGTGGTTTCAGCTCAGGTTATGGTCTCAGAGTTTGCGAGTTCGAGCCCCACGTCGGGCCCTGTGGTGACAGTGCTCGGAGCCTGCTTGGGAGTCTCTGCCCGTCTCTCTGCTCCCCCCCGCCCCCACCATCTCAAAAATAAATAAAGAAACGTTGAAAATAATAAAGCAGGATGGGATGCAGCTGCACATTTCCATGTGTAAGGAAACCCAAAATCACCTTTTCTGCTCACTCCCCTGATGTCCCCAGTGAAATAAGAACGTTTTCAAATCTGGCTGAGAAGTCCCTCCTCCTGGGATCCTCAGCCTCCATCCTCTCCTCTGTGTGTCTGCCACGCCACGGGGATCTCCCTGTGCTCTAACCGATGGCTGGAGATCCCCACCTGCCTTCCTACACGGTGGCTCCCTTGAGGGTCACGAGTGAGACCTAATGTCTCTCTACGGTTAGTTCTTGCCGCAGGGTCTAGAAAAGGTTACTTTCATTAAGTATTTGTTAAGTTGAATTCAACAATCTGGGGCACCTGGGTGGCTCAGTTGGTTAAGTGTTGGACTCTTGGTTTCTGCTCAGGTCATGATCTCATGGTTCATGGGTTCGAGCCCTGCATCAGTCTCCTTGCTGACAGTGCGAAGCCTGCCTGGGGTTCTCCCTCTCCCACTCTCTCTGTCCCTCCCTCCCCTGCCGTCTGTCTCTCAAAAATAGATAACACACACACACACACACACACACACACACAACCAAATGAATATGAAGCAGGAAAAGTCTTCCAGAATTAATTTGGACAGGTCTCTGCTTTAAGTTAGCATACAAAGCGTGGACCATGGAAAGACAACTGTCTACACGCAGTTGAGAATATCTGGAGGAAACTCCATGGCCCCCTCCGTCTTCTAGGCTGGGCTTTCAGTCCTTACAGGAAGCGATGTTCCTGATGTGCTGCTATGTTCACCCCGTTGGGGAATCCCACAGGGTCCTACCTGAACATGGACTTCACCCTGGCCCCTAGTCCCCACCTGAAGAAGACCTGGGACTTGAGGGCACCCCTCCACTCTGCCTCTGTCTTCACACGGCCTTCTCCCCGCGTGGCCCTGTGTTCAAAGTTCCCAATTCCTAGAAGGGCCTCAGCCATATTGGAGCAGGCCCACCCTCATCCTGTATGATCTCATCTCAACAAACTACATCTCCAAGGACTGGTCCTATTTCCAAAGTCACATTCTGACCTTCTGGGTGGGCGTGAAATTTGGGGGGAGCGCTGTTTATCCCACCGTACGTTTTTCAGGGTACCTTCCTTATCAGATACCACTGGATTGGGCCACATTTTTAGTCACTTTTCAAAAAAAGAGGAACTTGGCTTTTTATAAAAAACCATGCCCTTCTGTTGGCTGCGGAAGGGCAATCAGACATTAAAATTAGTAGAAGACTTAACAGTGATGGTGGGTCTGCACCCCCCGTGATGTGCAAGATGGTGCCTGGAATGTGGCATATGGAGACATACTGGGTGTCGTTAACTAGCGGCCTCCCAACATTCACTGTGAGCCCTTCATGATTTATTTCTCTGTATGAACGTGCACCTTTGTACGTACTCGGTACCGTTCTCGTGAGACAATAGTGGCACGTTATTTTGTGGGAATAATTCAGAGATGGTGAATGGAAAGCCATTGGTCTATTTCCCAGAAGAAATTCAGTGCTTGATGAAAGCTGGTTTTACACCCTGGAGCGGACCTAATACATCATCTGTGCTGCTGGATGGCGTGGGAGAGGCATGTTGCGATCACCAGCAGGCTCTAGAAAACATTTCCCTGGCAGAATAACCTTCGAGGTGCTGACTGCCCCTCGCGACTCATGTCCTGGCCGCCCTTTTCTTATCCGCTCGGTCCACCCTCACACTCGGCTTTGTCCAGCTCATGGAACATCCGAACTCTGCCTTGACCTTGCGTGTCTAGTCTCTGACCCCCAAGAACATTCTTTGCCCCACTCATCGGTATGGCTGTTTCTTTCTGGGTTCTACTTACACGTGCTCTCTTTATGAAGTTCCATCCATGTGGGCACCTCAGTGCCCCTACTGAGCACCCCTCTGTGTTCTCTTTTTCACGCTCACCTTCAGCATCCTTGGAGCTCACAGTCCAGTGGGAGAAGACAGATGGCAAATGGCATAGCCCAGACCGAGTTGACTGTCCCTGGACAGCGCCCAGCACCGAGCAGGCATCCCTAAAATATTTGTGCACAAATCAATTCATAGCTTTTACTCTCTCCCCAACCGTGAACTTCAGAAGCATTTTTACCTTCCCCAGAGCCTGCAGGTGATCAGTCTTTCGGCCCGATTCAGCTGAACTTAGTGCTTTGCGTAGGACTCTGTCCTATCTCTTGGTGGCATGAGATTAAAATAAACACACACAGAAGAATCCCTTCTGACCAGGTCCTCATGCTGAAGAGCCTGTTCTCGTACATGCTAGCTGGGGAGCGAGATGGAAAGTACCTTCAGGCTTCCCGGATCTAATTCTCATTCCACACACATCTGCAAAGACACAAGTCCAACTCTCAGAAAGCTCACAGTTGAGCTGAGAGATAACCCTACGAACACATCAACAGGGAGTCTTATAAATACGACGCTAGGCGTAGCTGTACCGTGTGGGGTTGTACTAGAGCGGGTGGGGAGCTCCATCTGATGGGGGGTGGGGGTCAAGGAAGGCTTTCTGAAGGCTGTGGCACCTGAATGGAGCCCTCAGTGATACCTGGGTGCTGCCCAGGCGAGAGGAGATGCTTCTTCAGACAGAGAAAGAAACAAGTGTGAGTCTACAGGTGCTGGAAGGCATCTCAAGTAGAAAAGACGTTATCCTGCAGGCAGAATGGAGGGAGGCATGACGAGGCTTGAAAATGTGGGCGGCGATAGAATTGGGTTTAGTTTATAGTGGCGTTTCTTAAAACTTGTTTCGGGGAGGACTGTTCCTCTGGGTATCAGTGCTGATGGCCACGAAACCATCCATCTTCCTGTTGGGATTGATTGAGCTGCTATTGAGTTAATTAGGTTACTTTCCTCTAAACTTCTCAGAGCTTTTAATACACTGGATTGGCCACACGAAGCCTATTTCCATCTGTTTTTTTAACTTGGGTTTGATTGTATAATGAGCATGTGTGAAGCCTGCAGAGGCTAGGACTGTGCCTGTATTCTGTACCCCATTCTCCCACCCCCCTGCCTCTGCTCTCAACACCTTCCAATTCTCTATCTGTTAAGTTTATGAAAGAATACCATGCCTCTGAGAATGACCTTTTTCACTTAATAAGCGCATTGCTAAGCTTCTTCCGTATTGTTGCGTGTTGGTGTGTATGCCTTGTTTTGAATATTGCACAATATTCCCCTGTATGAATTGTATACCACAACTTATTAATCTTCCTTTTTAATGATGGACAGCATGAGCTCCTTCCAGTTTTTTTGTGATTGTGAACCATGCTGTGTGGACATTCTAGAATATTCTAACACATACCTCCAGTTTTACATACACAAGAGCTTCTTAGGGGTTCAGTCAGAGAAATGTTAATTGCTGATCAGTTGCATAGAGTATGTGACCCTTCTATTTCAGGAGGTGATGCCAAACTTTTCCAAAGTGGTTGTAAACTTAAAAAAAATTGTTTTAACGTTTTTTTATTATTGAGAAACAGAGAGACAGAGTGTGAGCCGGGGAGGGGCAGAGAGAGGGGGAGACACAGAATCCGAAGCAGGCTCCAGGCTCTGAGCTGTCAGCACAGAGCCTGACGCAGGGCTTGAGCTCGTGAACTGCGAGATCATGACCTGAGCCGGAGTTGGACGCTCAGCCGACTGAGCCACGCAGGCGCCCCCGAAGTGGTTATAATCTTGTACCTCTTTAGTGCTTTCGTATATTTCTTAAAAATAATTAGCTCAAGGGGTACCTGGGTGGCTCAGTTGGTTAAGCGTCCAACTCCAGCTCAGGTATGATCGCTTGGTTCGTGAGTTCAAGCTCCGTGTCGGGCTTTGTGGTGACAGCTCAGAGCCTGGAGCCTGCTTCAGATTCTGTCTCCCTCTCTCTCTGCCCCTCCCCCGGTCGTGCTTTCTCTCTCTCCCTCTCTCTCTTAAATATAAATGAACATTAACAAAAATAAAATAACTAGCTCAAGAAGATGTTTATGCCAAAGAGCATATTTTGGTGGCATATTCCCTTCTAGTCTAAGAATCCATATTTGCACATGACCACGTGTTACGCACGTCTGCTAAATTGGGGGTGTACGATGCTTTTATAGGTGTGCCAGCACGCAGCAAAGGTTTTCGCCCCGACGCGCATTCTCTCTCCTCCTAAGTGACCTCAGTCTATTTCCTGTTGTCTCTCCTCCTGGTTCACTTGGAGGTCATGCGGATCAGCAAATACCCTCCTTTCTGCCCTGCTCTGTGGATGACACCTGGGTTTGCAACGGGCCTCTCTGCCTGCTGGCCTCTTCAGAACCGTGGGTAGATTGTGGTTCATCACCTTGCAGCTTCCAGGCATGGAGTCTGGTTCATGTCAGTCTTTCTGGCTCTCTTTCCCTCCTAGGCAACTTTTTCTGTCTGTAATCTTGTAGGATTTCTTTGTCTTTAGAGTGCTTGATATTTTCATCATTTTGGCATCGGACCTGTGGATTCCAGTTTAGGGGGCTCTCATTAACAACTGGAAGCCCCTTTGGGGTGGTGTTAGGATGACGCGTTTGTTCAAGCATGCCCCCTGGGTCACTCTGATGCACAGTAAATTTTGCGGATAACATGGAAAGAGAAACAGTATGCTGTTTAGGAACTGCCCCAGGCGTCAGAATTAAGCACTAATTTTCACTTCCTAGAGTCTGGTAATGACAGATTTCACATGGTTCTAATAGCACTTTAAAATATGGCCAAGAATTTGAAGACACACAAAAAGCGATAGGAACAAGCGTTTGACTCTTACGACAACAGGGACAATTTAAAGCCAGTGTTGTTTTGTTTTTAACTGTGACCTCTAGACCTAAGCACAAATCTAGTAGAAAGTAAACTGTAAATAACTTTTAAACTTGCCCTTAGTAATTATTCCAAGCAAACCACTTTATAGATCAATATGTTTTTCACACAAAAAAGTATTTTAAGCTTTCATATTTGTTCTCGGATTAATAGGTCAAAAGAGAGCAATCCAGAGTGTTTCCACAGATGCTACAAATAATGTTTTCTTTTTATGGGCACCATTTCAGTGGAAAATATGTCTCTTTGCTTGTAAAAGTGTTTTCTCATTTGTCAGAAACTTGAAGGCTGTTTACAGGGAGGTCACAGTGCCTACTTAGGAGACATTTCTGTGCCGTAAATTTCGGCATGCTTCATTATTGCGCATTTCTGTCCAGAGCTGTCGCACATCCTGTGAGGCTGGTTGTAAACCACCTGAATACTTTCACGCCTCCGTTGTATTGTATGCAGTGGGGAAGATGGCGTTTTCCTAGAAGGAATTATTCTGTGTTGGACGCCGTAGCAGTGTCTGTATCCCAAGCTTCTGCACAGTGACGGCCCTGAACACCAAGTTGTCCTCAGCAGAAACACAAAACTAACTCGGTGTAATGAGTTGGTCTTTCTTTTCCAACCGCCGTTCTGAGCCTGTGCCCTTTCTCTCATGGGTTGTTTTCTTCCATGGTGAGGGGCGCACAGTTCAAAGCCAGTGATGTCTTCGGGGCAGGACCAGGAGAGGAGGAGGCGGCAGAGGGCTCTTAGGAGAAGGAACCCAGAGCTCAAATGCTGCAGATGAATCGTGACCAACAGGGAAACGGGGAAGCTGCAAGGTCAGGGCTGATCTGCGGGATCTGAAGGCCATGTAATGGGGCGGGGCTGTGCGGGGCGGGGCGCGGCCAGGTGGCTTAGGGCGGGGCGGAGGGTCCAGTCGGATCCAGGTGGGATAGGGCGGGGCTGGGAGGTCGGGGCGGGTCCAGATTGACTTCTGCTTGGGTCATGATCTGGCAGTTGGCGGGTTCGAGCCCCAAACCCCGCTCTGTGCTGTTAACACCGATCCTGCTTCAGATCCTCTGCCCCGACTCTCTCTCCACCTCTCTTGCTTGCTTGCTCTCTCTGTGTGTCAAAAATAAACAGTAAAAACAAACAAACAAAAAACAAAACAAAACAAAAAACTATTGAAAAAGAGAAGCTACTGTTTTAAGTTCTTTAAAATAAACCTTTGTGTGCCTTTGTTAATTTACGAGCTCCTTTCCAAAGAGATTTGAGGTCACTTTCAGATAAGTAATCTATCGTGCTAATAATACACCATTTTTCTTTATCTTGGGAATAAATGTTCCCAATCATGTCCATTCAAAAGCATTTTGTAAACGACACGGTGTTAAGTTCTAGAAAGTAATACATTTTCGTTTGTAAACACAGTCATTCAGGGTTTTAATTAACTTAAATAAGGCCATTCCCTATCAGCCCATTTCAGACAGCTTTAAATGATCGTTTCCTGTATGCTTTCTCAAGTCAAGGTGTCTCTTACAATTGATGTATAGAATTTAATATAGAGTTTGTTTCCACACCTCTGTCAAGCTCGAGGAATAGTGTGTCTTATCACTGACGGTGTCTTCAGTAAGTAAATTCGGTATTGGTGGCCTTGGTTCTCACCAACGCTGAACTATTTTTTTAAAATTTCTTTTCTTTCTTTTCTTTTATCTTATCTACCTGTAGCAGGGTTCTCGCACAGAGTCATGACACAGAGGCTTTTCTTTCCAGGAAGCAACTTTATTCGTGTCGGCACGGCTCAGTTGGGTTCGTACCCAAAGAACTGAGCCCTGAACGCCATACGGCGTATATTTTTTACTTGTCTCCCATATATGGTAACCCACAAACATGCAGTCTGATGAAGTGGTCTCATGTTACAAGGTCACGAGAGATGTTGTCATGTACGCACATGGCCAGGTTACCTTCACGTTTTCTTTAACCTAGGGAGGATACCCTACCACATTATCTAGCTGTCATTTATCTATCTATCATCTATTAACGCTGCTTGAACTATTACCAAGCTTCTGAAGCTTGTGCCTGTTAAATAAATACTATCATTCAATGTACACTTAAAGCACACACAGGATTCTATGCTGAGGACTTCTCACCAAGAAAGTGTTGTTCCATATAGCTCACATAAAGAAACAAAAAACATGAAAGTACAAAGTTTCGTTGCAGGACTATCTCATAGAACAAATATTCAGAACAAACCAGAGCTGCAACATTAAGAGAATTTTTTTCATAGATTTTAACATATTAATAGGATGAAATATCATGTAACCTTTAAAATTCATTTTTAGAAACCATGCAAAAATGCCAAAGATGGTAATATTATAATATTAAATAAGAAAATGAGAAACATAATACACTGTGAATGCAAATATATAAAAATGCATAATCTGTGTGGGCAATACTTTGCTTTTGAGAAAATCCTTAATCTTTTTTCTTTTTTTTTTTAATATTTTATCTTTGGGTGAGTGCAAGTGTGGGAGGGGCAAGGAGGATCCGAAGCGGGCTCTGTGCTGACAGGGTGACAGCAGTGAGCCCAACGTGGGGCTCGAACTCAGGAACTGCGAGCTCATGACCTGAACCGAAGTTGGATGCTCAACCGACTGAGCCACCCAGGCACCTCACAAAAAATCCTTAGTCATATTGCTGATTTGGCTTTACCATACAGACTCTACAGCTGCGATCACTGCTCTAAGAACCGTTTGCCTGGATCAGCTCAACCAGTGTGGCTGTCCTGTGATCTGAGCCGGGAATACTAACAAAGCCACCCTGTTTCTTTTGTGTTCTGGTGAGCAGCAGTGGGACCGAGGACCACGAGCTCATCCACGTGCTTTTGAGGGCGTTTGCAGATGAGGATCCGCTCTGTGACGGTTTAAACCCCAACTTACACCCAGACCCGTAAGTATCTGACGGCTTTGTGAGGGTGCAAGCTGCCAACCCAGAGCACCGTCTCCTGTGCAACTCGGAGCTCTGATGGAGGGTTTCCATCTTGTGAAATGAACATTAGCCAAACTAGGAGGTTAGTACCGGACAGGCCTCGTGGGTATGCTTTCTATTGTAGCAGAAACAATTAATAATTAATAGCATTCAATTTGTGTGACAAAACCCAAAGGTAAAAAGCGTAAAGGAGCAAGAAAATATGAAATATGTATTGAACTGTTACTCACTTTTAGGGCAAACTTGTACATATGAAAAGATTATATGTTTAAAAAATTTTTTTAACGTCTATTTTTGGAAAGAGAGAGAGAGAGAGACAGACAGACACGGAGCACAAGTGGGGGAGGGACAGAGAGAGAGGGAGACACAGAATTGGAAGCAGGCTCCAGGCTCTGAGTTATCAGCACAGAGCCCAATGTGGGTCTTGAACCCATGAACCGTGAAATCGTGACCTGAGCCAAAGTTGGATGCCAACCGACTGAGCCACCCAGATGCCCCTAGATGGTATTTTTTTTTTTAACTAAAGAAACTTAATGGGGTGCCTGCGTGGCTTAGTTGGTTAAGCCTCAGGTCATGATCTCAGGGTTTGTGAGTTTGAGCCCCCAGGAGGGCTGATTCTCTCTCTGCCTGTCCCCATTCGTGTGTGCACGCATGCTCTCTCTTTCTCTCTCAAATAAATAAACTTTGACAAAAAAAAAAAAAGAGAAACTTTTAAAAGTTTCATAAGTTTGGGGGTGAATTACTTTGAACATTGTTTTCTTCTAGGATTTGAAAATGATAATATTGAGATGACTTTTTAATGGAAACTTGTTAAAGCATGCCTTTCTCCGTATGCAATTTTCTAATTTTGCTTGACTGTTATTAATTGAGGGTGTATTATAAATACACTGCAGTCCTAGGAATCGAGATAGCTACAGGATCTGGCCCTCCTCCAGGAATTTGCAGTTCTGGGTAGAGCACGTGGGCAAAGTGATAAAACCATAATGATGTATTAAGGACCAAAGCGTCTGTTTTTAAGTAATAAATATAAAAATCCAGACAGTAAAGCAATATCGGCAATACGTTTTTCTAATTTGTGATGACACATCTGGCTCATTAGTCATGTTGGCAATTAGTTCCAGAGGGAAGTAGTGGGTTCAGAGATGTCTTCTGCGGAAAAACAAAGACTTTTCGTCGTGGGTAGGAGCTTCTAGGGCGATCCTGAAGCAGGCGGGATGTAAAATGCACACTTTGAGCAACTGACATCTAGCCGGGGGCCCTCCTGGAGCCTCCTGGAGTGCTGGCCCCACCTGTCATAGAGACAGAGCAGATAAAAGGACATTTCTTTATCGAATCTCTCAAGAGGGGGGAGAAAAGTAGGATCTGTGCTGAGGACAGCGGAACATATTCAGAATTCTGTTTAGACACAGATTTCCCTTGTAGCTCCTTTCAAGCCACCCCCGATGGCTCCCCGTAACCCCCCCTCCCCTAGCCCGGAGCCCCATCCTCAGCCCTGCCCGCAGCCCACCCTCATTGGTTTTCTCCTCAGCCTTTCTTTTCCTTCCAGAATCTGAGGTTTGGTGTTCTCCCTCCTCTTTGTGAAATCCACCTGGTCTATTCTTAACCCATTCATTTCTGTTTTGTAACGCTCCTGCCCTTTTTTTTCTTGGTCACCATGACAAAAGGCGGGGATGGGGGGCTGCCTCATACAAGAGTGCTGCTATTTTGGGGGCTGAAGGCTTTTCCTTTCTTCCCTTCCCGGTTCCTTGGCTGGTCTAATAATTAAATCGACATAAGACAGATTAACAGGAGAAAAAAAAAATTTAATTAGCATGTACGGGAGCTCATGGAAATAAAAGACTCAAAGAAGTGACCAAAGCAGGCAACTCTTAGACCTTTTACACAAAGAAACAGTACATTTGTGATGAATTGACAGGACAAAGAAGTTTGGGCTTGGGGTGGAGAATCAGTAAAGAAGTAACAAGGTTTCTTTATACAGTCTTCTCCAGCTAGGAGGAGAGAGTACCTTTCACAGGGAGATTTATCTCCGGCTTTCAGGACAAAGGGTCAGACAGTGCCTGGCTCACACCGGCTCTTTCTTATGTAACTTTAATTCAAAATAATCAATATGCCTCAGTAGCATTTTGGGGGCAGCCTTCCCTGAACCCATCACTGTGAACACTTATATTAATACTTTCTGCCCATGTTACAAAAACAAGGTTTGATTCACTAAGGTCCCAGATGGATGCAAAAGGTTTTACTTACTTTGCAGTAAGTTTCCTTCTGTGGGTATAAACTATAAACTAGTATTGAATTCAGGGATATCTCTAGTTCAGGGACATTTTCCCTTCCTGGCTGGCTTGAGCAATCACTTAACTGTTGAATTAGAGGAAACATTTTAAAGTAATGAGTTGGGGGGGTGGGGAAGGAAAAGAAAAAAAATGAGTGGGGTTCTGCTTGTGGGTTATTTTTCTGTTGAGATTCTCGGAGCATCATATGTGAGGGTGTGATGATGAATTCTTGACTTTTACTTCTTTTCATACGGAAGGCAGTAAAGAGCTCCAGAAAAATCTATTATGGTATAAACCCGACTCGAAATGTAAGTCTTTCTCATAATAGTAGATGATGTGTAATTTAAATTTTAAAATGTGCTAAAGTTGCCAATTTTTAGGAGCTGACCGGTAGATTTAAATATTTAGTTTCATGTCACAAAGGCTGTAATCTGGTGACACTTTCTCCTACGTCTCTGAGATAAAATGGTCCCTTTTCCCTCCCACTCTCATTAATGGCTTACATGGAACAAAAGCAGAAGTCAGCAAATTTTATATTCCCATTGAACTTTAAAAGCCAGGTGGGGAGAGGTGTAAGGTTATTTCCATGATTATATTGCTACAATATGAGGAACCATCTTGGTGGTCTGAGGTTCCCAGCGCTCCTGATGTTAGGTCCTCACAACTAGGAATGTCTGGTAACACATTCCCTCAGAGGGGACTGTCAAGACGGATGTGGAGGTCGCGCATTAAAAGCAAAGAGAGTGTGCAGATCAGCCATGGAGGTAAAGGGGCGGGGAACCCAGATTCAGGGACCGGCTGCCTGAGCTCATATCTCAGCTCTACCGTGTATTAGCTGTGTGTTGGGGGCAATTACCGTCTGCTCTTTTCGCATCAGTGGCTCCCGGTTCTCTAGAAAGAGCAGCGGTCAGCTCAGATGACAGGGTGGCCCTGATACCAGACAGAGCTCCAGCTCTGAACTCAGGTTCCTTGCTCGCTGCTGGAAAGCCAGTATTGAGAGACCGGTGCTGGTGGGAAAGGAAAGTTCGCTTTATCCTGAGAGCCAGCCACGTGGGGGTTGGCGGACTCATGTCCCAACGGCCGTCTTCCCTGTCCAGGCCAAGCTGGAGGCTTTCAGAGGGGAAGGCGTGGGAAAAGGGAGGAGGGGGGGCCGCGTGCAGGCCAAGCAGGTGCCCGACATGCTCCCAGACAGACTTGCTGGTATCTGCCTGCACTGTTCTCGAATGTGGTTAGGCTTTGTCTTCTGGGAGAGTCTGGCCCTTGGTGCTCAGGGCCAGTGGTCTGCAGATCTCAAGGAAAGTGAGTTCGCTCTGGTACAGACCGAGGGACTTAGGTCAGCAAGCAGTGAGTGCAGGAGTTTCTTGTCATGGGACTGGACATTTGGCACCTTAGTGTTTTCACGTTGGAGCAGAGCAGCCCAGACCGTGAGCATGGGCTCAGGGCGTGAGACACTTGTCTTACTCCGCGTGATCTTGGACGAGCTACCCGACCTCTCGGAGCCTCCACGGACTCTTCTGAAAAATGGGGCCAGCGAGAAGTCTTGGCAAACATGTCAGGGTGCCTGTCGTTTAGGAAATGTGCGTTTCCCCCCTTCCTAACCAAGTTCTGAGTGGATAGGAATACAGTAAAACCTCGGATTACGAGGAACGTGTTCTGTGAGTGTTCCGCAAGATGAGCAAACATTCTTAATAAATTTTAACTTGATAAATGAGCGATGTCCCGCAACATGAGTTGTATGTGATGCTAAGCGTCACATGAACACAGCAGAGTTAATGGTTCTTGAGATTCGCTTTGATATATGAGTGCTTTGGATGACAAGCATGTGTCTGGAACGAATTACGCTCGCAAACCAAGGTTTTACTGTACTTATTAGTAAAGCGACTTTTGATGTACAAGCACTAGTGAAAAAGAAAAGAAAAAAGAAATTCCAAAGATGGGTCCTACCAGAGAAGAAGCTCTGGGGAGCTTGGGAATAAAAGGTTTGGGAACCCTTAGGCAGGTGCTTTTCGTCGGTTTCTGTTGTGCAGCGTTGCTTTATAGTGGAAGTGTTATCATTGGTTTTCTTTAAAGGACGATTAAATCGCTGTGTTACATCACCGAGAGGAATTAGCAGCATCTTGTGCTTATTAATTGCTGCCTTGGTGCTCAAACTACCTCGGTTTTTCTTTTTTTTTTTTTCTTTTTTAATGTTTATTTATTTTTGAGAGAGAGAGAGAGACAGAGTGCAAGTGGGGGAGGGACAGAGAGAGAGGGAGACACAGAATCTGAAGCAGGCTCTAGGCTCTGAGCTGTCAGCACAGAGCCCCACATGGGGCTCGAACTCGTGCACCACGAGATCGTGACCTGAGCCAAAGTCGGACGCTTAACCGACTGAGCCACCCAGACGCCCCGAAGTACCTGGTGTTTTGAGACCAGGTGCCTGCGGATCCAGACAAGCCTGCGTGCCGCCCCCACCCACCGTGAACGTCCCGGAAGCCGTGTGGTAGTGGATTATACAGCCAGCCAAGTGAGTGTCATTTAATAGAATGGAAATACTGTCACTGTGATAAAACATTGTCCTCAGATTAGCATCTCAAAGGAAAACAAATGAAATAGAGCCCTGCCTTCTGCAGCAGGAGAGATTATCTTGGGACCAGCTGGAGGCTGATGGAACTCTCTTTTAGGGAAACAAAATAGCTCTGTAATGGGAAAGATCACCGAGTCTCTTCTTCGTTTGTTAGGAAGAACTCTTCGTGCTGGCGAGTGGACCCCCCATCTCACCCGCAAGTCCAGGATTCCTGCACCTGCCTGGTAGGTTTCTGCAGCGTGTTTGATCTTTTCCAAGTCTCAACCTCAAGTAACAGAAATGAGCACACCCCATCTCTAAGGTCTTCATTTTTGTTAACTCGGTGAGTCTGTGGTTGACCTGATGAGCTGGTTTTTGGAAAAGCTTCATTATACGGAGTGGACACTTAGACGATGATGTGGATGTTCTGTGGGTTCTGCAGTGGCCCTGCTATTCATTGCCTGCTGTTCACGATCATTAATGTCCCCTGTGGCATTTATTAAGGAAGTCCGTGGTTTTCAATTCATGATAAAGAAGGTAGAATTGCCTTTTGGAGGAAATTTCCCTGAATTTTAAGGCAGGATGACTTTGAACCTCTTGTCTTGTGCTACCTGTTAAAATCTAAGATACTGGGGCACCTGGGGGGCTCAGTTGGTTAAGCATCCGACTCTTGATTTCAGCTCAGGTCATGATCTCGCGGTTTGTGGGTTCGAGCCCCGCGTCGAGCTCTGCGCTGACAGCTCAGAGCCTGGAGCCTGCTTCGGATTCTGTGTCTCCCTCTCTCTCTGCCCCTCCCCTGCTCGTGCGTGCATGCTCTCTCTCTCTCTCTCTCTCTCTCTCTCTCTCTCTCTGTCTCTCAAAATAAATATATAAAAACTTAAAAAAAAAAAAAGCTAAAATATCACCTAGCTCTTTGGACTATGGCTGAGTTACACAGAAACGTGCAGAGGTAGGTATACACGGTTGGATACCTACGCCTTAGCGATTCAGCCTGCACAGGTGAACGGAATGAAATTTATTTGGAAAACTGATTGGAACTGCCCTCAGAGGAAATCCCCAAAGTTTAGTTAATGAAAAGCTATAGGCCTGTTAGCCGCACTCGACAAGGTAACGTGCCATCCTAGTTTACAGAAGAAAAAAAAAAAAGGCAAAGCAACAATCTCCGTTTAAGTTGATTGAGGATCTGTTAAGGAAAGAAAGGGCCTCCTGACGAACATGTTTCCGGGGGCTTCTGCATTTAGCGGCACAGGGGGCTGAAGGTTCTGTCCTGGGTGGACACGACCTGTTTCCTTCTCTGACGGAGTGTGGGAAGGTGGCTGAGCGCACTGGCACAGCCCTGGGGAGGGCACGCGGCCGGTGACCGACCTGAGCCTTCGGTGAGTTCCCCAGGTGTCCCTGTGGCCCAGGCTGACAGTACCCTCCGCTGTGCTTCCTGCTGCTTGGTGGGGACAACCCAGCTCTCTCTGGCTCGAGAGTTTCTGGACACAATGATTGATTCCTCCCTGTCTTGGTTATTCCGTTTAGTCATGAAACCACTAATTTTTCATTCCCTGCTCTTATTGTGCGGCCCTGATTTAATCATCCTGTTACAGCGATGCCTTTTATTACAAGCTGCCTTCGATCCGTTGTAACTAGATTGGATATCAGTGGCCAAGGAATGAATGAATAAATACCAGAACGGTGGATGGAGACGTTCCGAAATTGATGTACGATTTCAGTAACGTGCCCGTAGGGAAAAAAGGTTCGCGTCAAGTAGCCCGAGGGCCGGACAAGCTTGGTGACACTCTTCCTGGTGATGTGACCTTGCACCTGCGCTGACTGTGGGCTACATCACACGTAGCACTTTCCGAGGATTATTTGACTGATGATTGCTTCTTGTCCGTGGCACCTGTGCTCTTTGGGGACGCACTTTGAGAAATGCTGGCCCACACGTTGGGAGGTGGAGAACTCCCGTCCAGGAGACAGGACGCTGAGGTGGAACTCGTGCCTGCCCCAGGAGGAGGGCGCCGCCCCGCAGGCCAGCTCCAAGGAGCCGCACTGGGTGCGCGGGAGGAAAGCCTGTGCCCAGGGCCAGTTCCCTGCTCTCCGGCGATCACGCGGAGCCCAGTTACCAGTGTTTTGGCAGAAGCCGAAATATTTCTCTCCCCTAAAATTCATACGTGTTGCCCAGAAGCCTGCTGTGCGGGATTATGTCCAGTGCGCTGGATTGTTATCAAACACGCGAGTCTCTCCAAACCCTACAGCAATGTTGCGGGGTCGGCTGTGATCCTGAGGGGGCTATTCGAAGACATGCCATTGGAGAGCTCCGAGGGGACTGTAAGTGAGCTGGCTCCGAAGGACGAGGGGATGACGTTTCGGGGCTTAACTGTCCCTGGAGGACAGCACAGTAGGACCAAAAACTTGCCGTGAGGAATGAGCACGGCTTCCCACGGACGGTGGTGGGGGGGGTGTTCACCTTCTGTGGCTGCTGTAAGGAACTGCATCTTCCTGCAGCCTGAAACCATACCTGGGGCTGAAATCAAGGCGCTCCCCCTGGAGAAGCTGGGGGGTCTGCTCCCGGCCCTCCCCTCTCTGCCGGCTGCCTCACTCCCTGGCTCCTGCCTGCCTTCCTCCAGCCTCGGCGTCTGTGGCCACGCTGCCTCCTCCCGTCTCTCCACCTCCCTCTTCCGAGGGCACACGTGACTGTGTTAGGGCTCATCCTGACAACCCAGGAGAATCTCCCCTTGCCCACATGCTTACTTTACCAACTCTGCCACGGAAGGTGGCCTTCACCGGCTCCCGAGACTGGGACCTCCGCGGGCCATCGTTCAGCTTACTGCAGAGGGCTTATTCTGACAGAACCAAACGGATAGGGTTGGAAAGAGAAACTGAGGACATCTTCTAGCAGACCCAGCTTCTCGAGAGGAATTTGAATTTTCCTGCAAGGCAGTCCTCTAAATGCAAGGCACTTTCTGGAGAGATGTGTCCAGATGCAGTGGGCAGATTGGAAGGGAGGCTGGAGGCAGGGAACCCGTAAAGGGTGTTGGTGAACCTGGCCCCGAGACCACCAATGTTGGCCGACTTCTAATTGATAACAGTTATTCCATTCGGTGTCCTCCCCCCATCCTTTCTACCGAGAGCCTGAAAGCACTGTCTCAAGTTTATCTCCAGCTCTTACTCAGCTCTTTTCTGGACGTCTGAACCAAGACACCACCGCCAGTGGGGCGGCTGGGGCCATTTGCACTGTGCAGGTAGGAGAGCACGCTTTAGAGGCCGACGTGAGGGTTGCTGGTGGTGTTAGCTCCCTGGTGTGTGATCGCTCCTGCACCGTCCTGGGAAGCAGACTCTGGATCCCCACGGTGGCAGGGCAGGGCCTCTCCATGCCGTGACTGTTGTGATTCTGAGCGGGCGCCGCCTCCCGTGAGTGCTGGACGGCCGTCTGGTTTCTACTTCAGGCTCTCTTGCGAGAAACACGTGCCTTTGGAATTCTCCCGCTGACCGTCCCTCAGCTAGTTGCCTCTGACTCTTTCAAGTCCATCGAATGCCACATCCCCTCAGCGAGAGTATTTTTTCCCTTTTGAGTTGTTACAAATCCACCCACGCTTTCGTACAGAAAAGGATGGAGATTTCCAGAGCGTAATTGATGGCAAAGGTCATGGTGGGATTCGGGTATGATTCTCAAAGGCAGGTGACTCGTAGATTAAGAAGGGCCCCGGATAATTTATTAAACAGAGAGAGCTAGGGAATGTCGCATTTAAAGTAACATCATCAGGGGCACCTGGGTGCTTTAGTCAGTTATGTGTCCTACTTCGGCTCACATCATGATCTCACAGGTAGTTCATGAGTTTGAGCCCCGTGTCGGGCTCTCGTCGAGCTCTTGTCAGGCTTTGTGCTGACAGCTCATAGCCTGGAGCCTGCTTCGGATTCTGTGTCTCCCTCTCTCTCTCTGCCCTTCCCCTGCTCACAGCCTCTCTCTCTCTCTCTCTCTCTTTCTCTCTCTTTCTCTCTCTCAAAAATAAATTAAACATTAAAAAAATTGTAAGAAAAGAGAAGTAACGTCAGTACACCCGTGCGTGCCTTCTAAATATGTTTCTGTTTACCTCTCTGGAAACCCTCACAGACGTGTCTCAACAGAAGTGCTGGGGCTCCCTACCTGACCAACCGCTTGGGCCACACTCTGCTGAACCTGTCTGCCTTCCGCCTGGAGGAATATTTGCTGGTGCCGTCTGAGAAATCGAGGTGCGTGCAAGCTGGCTCTGGGTCTTTCCTGCTCTTCAAGTTACTTTGCAAATCCTATGGTTTCGAATGCCAGCGTTCTTAAAGCTCAGACGTCGAATGCTAACCTTGATGCTCATAAAAACGCCAAAGAAACACTGTAGGCCTTAGTAAGGTTCCTTACCGCTGGCTGTTCCTCTTACACATGGAGGGTTGGGGGAGGGGGGTCATATCAATGGAGATTCACTCAGGGAGCTAGAGGAGGTTTTACAGCTTCGGAGAATAAGTGCAGCGAAGTTAGCAGCGTAATTTAGTAGTGTCTGACCTTGAGACCTCCCTCTATCTGGGCGTCTGATATGCAAATGTGGCTGCAACTGGTATTTTCTGGAAAGCTTTTGTTTTGTGCTGAATTTCCCTGAGCCCAAGGGGGTGAGTCTAGATGAAGGACATGGGGAGTGAGTGCTTCTCATTGCTTTAAATTGCAACCACATTTGCCATGCCATCAAATTTCCTAGGACCTCAAGCAAATCCCGTGGCTTCAGTACAAAACATCCCTTGGTCAGTCCTCACGGCCTGAAGACACCCCTGCCCTTTACCCTTTGCCATTCCGGTAACACCCTCCTCCCTGGACACGGCCGCCCCCACTGTGACTTGCCTGCCTCTCTTCCCAGTCCCATCCCATACGTCATTAAACACGTCCTGGAATCTGTTTTTGGAAGGCAAGAGTTTGTATGTCTGGGACTTAGAGTAAAAGGCACTCATTGTCTCTCCAGTGAATTCATTAAACAAAAAAAAATTTTTTAATGTTTATTTATTTTTGAGAGAGAGAGAGAGAAAGACAGAGTGTGAGTGGAAGAGTGGCAGAGAGAGAGGGAGACACAGAATCTGAAGCAGGTTCCAGGCTCTGAGCTATCAGGGCCCGCGGGGCTCGAACTCAGGAACCATGAGATCATGACCTGAGCTGAAGTCGGATGTTCAACTGACTGAGCCACCCAGGCACCCCTCAAGTGAATTCATTTTGAGTGAATGAATGAATGAATGAATGAATCAGGGAATGCCTTAAGCCTTCTTCTTTTGCCTCAGATTCTCTCAGGGAAATGGCACTGTTGATGGAAGTTTGTTCTTCAGGCTTCTTTTATCCAGAGTGTGGGAACCAAAGTTAAATACATGTCTTCCTTCCTTCCTTCCTTCCTTCCTTCCTTCCTTCCCTATCTCTCCCTCCCTCCTGTTCTCTTTTTTCTTTCTGCTAGGCGGGGGGTTGGTGAGGGGGGTGGGAGTAGGGAGGTGAGGGGGAGGAAGGGGGGAGAAAGAAGGGCGAAGAAGGAGACGAGGGAGGGGGGGTGAGGGAGGGAGAGGGGAGGGGGGGGAGGGAAGGGAGAAGAAAGCCAGAGGCTGCGAGGCGGGAGAAGAAGCAGAGGGGAGGGGAGGGGAAGTGCGTTGTCTCGGTGAGTGTTGAGTGATTATCCCGACGTCATCCCCTCCTTCTTTGGCCTCCTCTTTTCTTTCTTTCTTCGTTTTGTTTTCTTTCTTTCTTCTTTCTTCTTTCTTCTTCCTCATCCCTGTTCCTCCTTCCTTCTTCTTTCCTCCTGCCTGCTCTTTCTTTCTTTCTTTCTTTCTTTCTTTCTTTCTTTCCTAATAGCCAAACAGTAGTGCTTTATTGACAAAAGGTTAGTTTCAATGGATACAAAATTGCTGTGTAAAATAAGTTTTCAAAACACCTTTCTATAGGTAAAGATTATCTCTTAGTAAAAGCAGGTATCTTTAGGGGTCCCTGGATGGCCCAGTCAGTTGCACATTGACTTTGGCTCAGGTCATGATCTCACGGTTCGGGGGTTCGAGCCCCGCGTCAGGCTCTGTGCTAACAGCCTGGAGCCTGGAGCCTGCTTGGAGTTCTGGGTCTCCCTCTCTCTCTGCCCCTCCCCTGCTCATGCTCTGTCTTCCTCTCTCTCTCTCAAAAAGAAATAAACATTAAAAAAAAATTAAAAAAGCAAACTAGCTTTAAATAAAGGTATTTGTTTAGATTTGGGCAGCAGAACAAAGGGGGATTTAGACGTGAGACAGTGGGGGTCCACCCCCCCACCCCCCCCGCATGACCCTTACCAGGTGACCCCTGGCTCTGGTGGTTTTACTCACATGTACACGGGGTGTGCACTTACCACTTGCAAATGGACTCCTGGCTCCAACTTTTATTTTTTTTACTAGTTTTTTTAAGTTTTATTTTATTTTATTTTATTTTATTTTATTTTATTTTATTTGAGAGAGACAGTGAGAGTGGGGGAGGGGCAGAGAGAGGGAGAGAGAGAATCTCAAGCAGCCTCCGTGCTGCCAACACAGAGGCCGATGCGGGGCTCAAACTCATGAAACCGTGAGATGGAGACCTGAGCCGAAACCGAGAGTCGGACGCTTAACCGACTGAGTCCCCTGGCGCCCCCCATCCCCAGCTCCACCTTTTCAACAACTTTTACTAGTGTAGTTCAGGCCAAAATAACCCAAATAATTTGTGCCTTGATTTCTCATGCCCAGTATTTTTGGAAGCTGAATGGGTTCCAGATGCTACATGGCCCATGCAGTATGGGGACACAAGGTGTAGTCCCCACCCGGGAGAATGCACACGGCTGCGTAAACGATACACTAAACAGACCATTAAACCCGGGGTGAAGGTTGATAGGATGGTTGGAAATGTCGGGTACTGTGAGAACCCCACAGAGGAGGAGCGTGCCCCAGCTGGCGTTCCCTGGGACGCCTTCCTGATGAGGTGACGTTTGTGTTGAAGACGGGAGAGGCCCGAGTGTGGAAGACGAAATGATGCCAAGCGGGGTGGCTGGGAATTGTGGGACGGATCGGGTAAATCGGAATAGCTGGTGTGCGGGAGGGATGACCAGTAAGTAAAGTCGTTAGCATGCAGGTGATCAAGCCGTGTCCTGGGCAGGGCGGCGCCTCATGACAAACCATGAGTTCTGGGAAGGACACTTTGTAACATGGCAGGGTCGTCCCTGGCGAGCCTTAGCCGTGCCTGCTGGGTGTGTGGGCTCCTCCCTGGACGCCTGGCTCCGGGCCATGTCCTTCTGTGCTCGGAGCACCTGTGTGGTCGTGTCACCAAGGCTGGACGCTCAGGGGGCTGCTGTCCTCAGGCTATCCTAACTAGTTTAACTGTGACACAGTGCCCTCTGGTGGGACGTCCGGGCTCGCTGATTAAAGCACTAACACCTGTTACTGTTACCAGGCTTGGAGGCTGGTCTTTTGGAGTGCGGATCCCCGATCAAGTTCAAGGTGCAGATGCAAACACATCAGAAGGAAACTCTGTGGCAAAGGTAATAACTTTCCTCTTCTTTCTTCTCGTGTTAGAAAGCGTCGGGGGGGGGGGGCCTGAAAGCAAGCCCCAGCGTTTGCTGCTTAAATAAAAACAGTTAACAAAAGAGAAAGTGAGTCACTTCCCTTTAGACCATAGAGCAATGTAGCAAGTAGCTTTACTGCTTTTTGTTAAGACCAGAATTCGCCCGAGGGGACTAGAGGAAATGAAAACACAATCATGTATGTATGTATTTATTTAGTTACTTATTTTTAACGTTTATTTATTTTGAGAGAGAGAGTGTGAGCACATGAGCAGGGGCGGGGCAGAGAGAGACAGGGAGACAGACAATCCCAAGCAGGCTCTGCATTGTGGAGCCCAACATGGGACTTGATCTCACGACCGTGAGATTGTGAACTGAGCTCAAATCGACAGTTGGACGATTAATTGATTGAGGCACGCGGGTGCCCCAATAATCTATTTTTAACCACGCCCATTGTCAGAATAACTGAAGACACCCCTAATTTCCCTGGTGGCTAAGGAGCTCTTCCATTATGCACTTAAGTTCCCCTTCTTGCAGAAGGCTGCATGGACCCAGAGCCAGCACAGAGGAGAGGTGTCTGTCTCCCCAGGACTGCGTGTAGGGGTCTGGGTTTTCAAGCCCTGCTGGGACCGTCCCAGCGAACTAGAAATGTTTCCCTTGGCATCGCTGAGAATTTGTCAACGGGCTCTTCAGTTGTAGGAGAATGGGCGTTTTTAAAATGCCCATTTAAAACTGGAATAGAGGAAAGATGCCTTTACCCACCAGTGGGAGCTCAGAGGCGGTCAGTCACAGCAGAAGCTTCTCCAAGGAAAGAAGTCAACCCAGTCTTCAGATGGGAAAAGACCAGAGATTCAAAGCTTTTGTTCCCAATGATTGGTGAACAAGTTTGATGTGGGTCTCGCCTGAGAAAGGAATCAGGAAAGAGTCGATTGCAGTGGTGTTAGGTCTCTTTGCAAACCCCCGTTGTATAATTAATGCAGTAAGGTCAGCCTTTGCGAGCTCAGGCAGGCGCCCTCCCTGCGTTGTGATGGGACTTCCGTGGTTCAAGGGAACCTGGAAAGGTGAGGGCAGCTGCATGCTGGGCCTTTGCTCAGTGCCGTCAAGGATCTGTATGGGTACTTCAGTAGGTAATCTGTGAGGAACGTATTAACATTCATGCTTCACGCTATGATCCCCGAAGGAAGTTGTGACAGTCATGTTTCACGAGGTAACTGCTGATGAAGAATTTAAGTCACTGTGTAGACATGGTCAGAGAGCCCTCCTTTAGGGATCTCTTCCTTTGCAGGCAACACAGAGGAGAAGATTTATAGCTCGATATGAAAAGGTATGAATACCAAGATTCATACGTTGGCAGAAAAATCACCTAAAATGTATTCGCTGGCTTCTCGAACATAGGACATGGCTGGTATTCAAATATGCCAAGTTGGTAGAGAGAATCTGTTCATTTCCTTTATGAATTTTTTTACCTTTTTAATCTATACCAGCCTAGAACATTCTTCCTAGTGGGTCCCTGTTCTTTGCTTGCAGACGCCTAGGGCCTAGGACTTCCCGGGATCTCTGCGTTGGTGATGAGGGTGCGTGATTCATGCGTTTACCTGACCCCGTTCCTCTCGGGTTAGTCTTCTGTGCTGACGTGTTTTGAGCAGTGACTTCTGTGGTTTCTCATGTTGTTTGGTGTGTACTTTGCCAGGCACGGACGTGCAGGGGGGTGGGATCCGGCCCTTGGGGCCATGGGCTCCTTTTCAGGAGGCCCGGGAATCAGGGGACCGCAGCAGGCTGGGAAAGGCACCTGCTGTCCGCGGTTCCCGATGTGTGGTGGGCGGCTCATGTCAGGTCAGATTATTGCATTTGCTTTTCAGTAATTAGCTACAGCCCTTTACTCTGGGTTTCAGGGCACGTTCGCAAGACTCTGCACGGTTCTCAGTCTTTTTTGTAGAGAGAATGGAGAATTTGCATGGAAATAGGCCTGAGATGAATAAATGTATCGTATTGTAGAATGTCTGTCCTGGGAGCTTCGGGAGCTGCTTTGCTCACACCTGGAGTGTTTAGCGTGTTTGATCAATACACCTTCTAGAATGTATGCACTTCCGATCAGAAGGCACGTTTCCCTGCCTGGGGTTTGGCACACCTCTGATTTGCAGCAGAATTGTGGGCATCTGAACATCCATCCAATGGTGTCTTTCTTTCTTTCTTTCTTTCTTTCTTTCTTTCTTTCTTTCTTTCTTTCTTTCTTTCTTTCTTTTTTTTACAACTACTTAGTTGCTTTCCTGAGAAACTATTGCTCATGATTCCTGACATGAAAGTTCTGTTTTGAGCTATCGTAATGTGTTCTTGAAGCAGATTAACTTCCTCTGCCAGTTACTGGATTCTCCTGAATCCTGTTGTATGGTCAGGCGGTGAAGGAAATCCCCCAGATTATTTCCAGAACATAGAAATAGCATTCTTCAGAAAAGAGAAATGAAGGAAGGAAGGGAAGGAAGGGAAGGAAGAAAGAAACAAAGAAAGCAAGAAGGAAAAGAAAAGAAAAGAAAAGAAAAGAAAAGGAAAAGGAACAAGAGAGAGAGAAAGAGAGTCCTTTGGACCCTGCTAAGTCTGAAATGTTAATTTTCAGATGACCCTGAAGCGTGCGTTGCTTACCTACAGAATTGTAAATGTCTCCCAAGTAAGGGCCAGTGTACAGAGCTGAGATGAAGTTCGAGAATGCGGCAAACTCTGTGAAGTCATCAACCCTTGCCGAGAGAATTCTTGAGGCTGACAACCAAGCCGTTGTTGCCACGAACAGGGGACGCGCGTTCACATAGCTCCCGCGTCCGTGGGGCCGGGCTGCTGTGGGCTGTGCGTGGCATGCGGTCCAGGCGTCCCTCCCTGGGGGGTGCTCCCTAACCGGGCCCTGGCCCTGCTCCCCGGCGTGCTCCCCACTTCCACACTCTCCGTGGCCACTGACTGCTCTCTGTCGGTCGTTTCTCCATCACCCGGGATGGGTACCCGTGAAGACGACATTTGGAAATACACCTTTCGGGCAACTTGTCTGGCTGCTTCCTGCCCGTAGAGAGCTGGGCTCGGAGGCCTTGCCATTTGCTGTGTGGTCCACCCTGCGTGACGCCCCGTGGGCTTGCCGTGTATCCGCTTGGTTCTTTCTGAGACACGCCGCTCTCTCCACAGTTACCCAGTGGGGTTCGGGCAATTCAGGGTGCCACGGGCATCACCCCTGAGGTTCCCAGATGACCTTCTGTCCCCGGAGAGCATCAGTTAGCACGACCACCCTTCCGGGTTCTGCGAGGAGTTTCTGGCTGCCATCCCCCTGACTTGGTCTCCATTCTGGGACCGTCTCTTGACTTTCCGCCTCCTGATCTCCACAACCCAAGTCAAGGAGTGTGCTGGGCAATTTTGACCTTGGAAGTTACCGCAGGTGACGCTTTTACAGAGCTGTTGTTACCGCGTAGTTTGGCCCCCACGTTTTCAGTTTTGTACAGTTTCTTTAAAGTTTTTCTCCTGTAATTTCCAGATTTCTCTCTTTGTCACCCACTTGCTGATGTATACGTAAAAGAATTTGTTACACAGTCTTAGATCTGCGTAGGCTCTCCCTTGACGACCACAGGACGTCCTGGGTTCTGTAGTTAGTAGGGCCCAGGCGAGCTGGCGTTTAAAAAAAAAAAAAACTGGCAAAAATTTCTCTACGAACTTCAACTATGTGAAGAAGGAGGTGACCCGCGCCGGGTGGTGTGGAAGAGATATGGGTCTGTTTTCTGAATTGCTTCTTGAAGTGGGATACCTGAGAAAGGCTTGTCTTGTAGGCAAGTTTCGGTTTTTGTTTTTTTAAGCCACACGAGCAATAGTTCATCACTTAGCTGTTCCCGGGAGCACAGTAGCTGCTCCCAGGGCCCTGGTGGGAAGACCGAGGAGAAGAAAGCCTGTTTGAAGCCCCTGGGGTGTGACCCTAACTCTGCAGACTGTGGCGGACTTGGATGCGTTCCTCTGAGCGCTGACTTTCTGGGGACGGTTCTACAGTCTGCAGGCAACGTTGTCTGTCACGAAAGACAGCGCTGTCTGGAGAAATGAGCTGTCCCGTCGATGGAATTAAGACCAGAAGCTGCCAGGTGGTTCATTAGATTTCTCAAAGACACTCCCCAGCTTTCCAAACTGAGTACATTTTTTAAAAAACCTGTCTATTAAAATACTGATATCTTGG
This sequence comes from Lynx canadensis, assembly GCF_007474595.2. Lineage (NCBI taxonomy): Eukaryota > Metazoa > Chordata > Mammalia > Carnivora > Felidae > Lynx > Lynx canadensis. The sequence goes on from NC_044304.2 coordinate 63,201,745, forward strand.
ACTATAGATACTGATGGTTCCATTGGTGTTGGTTCTGCTACATCCCGTCCCAGCTTTCATAACATTGTCTGTCTCCTGTTCTTGCCTCCTTCCTTCTCTCTCCTGTCTGACAGGCGCACTCTTTTATTCTCCATGCTCAGCAAATGCTCAGTGCAATTTATTTTGAGAAATAAGGTCCCACATTCAGTTATTAACTTGAAAGTAATCATTTCTTTCTTTTTTTTTTTCTTCCCCCTGATCATTTTCTCCGCTTTTAATTTGCAGGTCAAATTTTATTAGCTTACCAACCGAGAAAGAAGAAAAAAAATGATGGGTTCAGGTTCCTTTTTTGCTGTGAGAATATAATTATAGAGCAACATTCACATTTGTTCTGGGGAAAATTCGTCTATTTTTAGCTGGAAATTATATGCTTGAGATAAATATAAAATTAGCAGACTGAAATTTACTGCTCATTGCCAGCCGTGCGGGGACATTGCCCTGAGTCCCACGTTCAGGTGCTTTGAAGCTAATGGACACACGTCCCTGGTGTCTGGGAGTAGCTGACAAAGACTTAGGGGCTAATTTCACGAGAGCCATTACTCTATCTTTCTGTTTTAGGTGTGGTACAGTCAGAAGGGTTTTCATTCCCTCCCGTCCTACTTAAATCATCTGAACAACCTTATATTGTGGACACACCTACCCCCTGCTGCGGACTGGAGACAATACGGTAACGTTCTTTTCTGTGCATTATATAATTCACTGCTGTCGTAAGACAGTGCTTTGAAAGGTGAAAGAAGCCGAAAAGATCAAGCCCACCAATGTGAAGCGTGATGAGAGCGCTTCAACTTGGCAGCCTCTTTGTGTATAAATACAGACAAAGTGGCAGACCCTATCTGCCTCTGACTAGTGTCATTCACCCCCTTTACTGTCTTGCAGATATGATCTCTATACTGTGAGGGGTAGAAAGATGGCTGAGGGTTCTCTCCTAGTGACGTCAGTATCTTACGGAAGCAAGAATAATTTCTTTTTGTAGAAAGTACAGATCACCCTTATTGTTGGAAAGGTGAACATCGTAATCTGGTCTTAACTCATCAATGATCTGAGCTGATCATGGACTTACTACCTACGTGTTCACATTTTGACACGCTGACATTATTTAGTATTTATCTGAAAATGACTTATTTTGAAAAATGGACGCATGGGGCGCCTGGGTGGCGCAGTCGGTTAAGCGTCCGACTTCAGCCAGGTCACGATCTCGCGGTCCGGGAGTTCGAGCCCCGCGTCAGGCTCTGGGCTGATGGCTCAGAGCCTGGAGCCTGTTTCCGATTCTGTGTCTCCCTCTCTCTCTGCCCCTCCCCCGTTCATGCTCTGTCTCTCTCTGTCCCAAAAATAAATAAACGTTGAAAAAAAAAAAAAAAAGAAAGAAAAATGGACGCATGTTCACTTCTGGAATCCAGGGTGAATTTATTGATTTAAGGGGGTGTTATTTGCTTCCCTTGGGTGGGATGAATTGTAATAATCAAATTCTTTCAGTTTCTTAAAAAAGAGAAAGAAATGAATTCTCTAAAGACCAACAAGCCATACCCATCGTGATTTATTCACAAGATACACCTGTTGAAGCATAAGTTCCCACGGAAGTCAGTGCGACGCGATTACCCCCATGTGTTCTCCCTTTACCCCAGCCTTATCTTTTACTTCCATATTGGTTTTCCCTTACCCACCAATGTTTTCATAAAACAGGATTTAGTTATTTTGTGACAGCGTAATTATGTTGGAACGAGAACAGGTAATATAAAAAGTAAAAATGTGCATGCCTAGGAAAAGTGGAAAAAACCGTGTGAGCCCCTCGAATGGTGGACAGCAGACCTTTAAATTCTCTCCTTTCCCCAGAACTAACACCTGAACCCTTTCTCCCCATCTGTCTGGATGCTAGAATTTCTTTTCTTTTCTCCACAGTCACACTAGTCTTACACAGATTCCTTCCCAACTGCTAGCAACAGACTTCCAGTAGGTCTCTTGATTGTAGCCAACTCTCTGCCCTCCCACACATGGCTTCCAGATTGTTCTTTTTTTTTTAATGTTTATTTATTTTGAGGGGAGGAGGGGCGGAGAGAGAGGGAGAGAGAGAATCCCAAGCAGACTTTGTGTGTTACCACAGAGCCCAACATGGGGGTCGATCTCACGAACCCTGAGATCATGACCTGAGCCAAAAGGGTCAGAGCTTGACCGACTGAGCCAGCCAGGCACCCCCAGATTGTTCTTTCTAGTGCATTACTCTGCTCATGGCATTCTCATTCTCAAATATACATAAAGGCTGTCTACTAAGTAAAGTGCATAGCCCTCACTCCGTCAGACAAGGTCAGTCAGAATTTGGCCCCAGACAACCTCAATGGTCTCTCATGAGGAGGTCAGACTGGACTCCCCCACGGAACTTGAAAGGCTGCTCTGATTCTCTTGCGTTTCCAACACCTACAGTAGCTCTCGGCCATACTTTTGCCCAAGGTTCAAAGTTCCTTGTTGGGGAAGGTCCCCCCGGAAACACTTCTAGCCATGCCCCTCAGAAGTGACCTCTCACTTAGCTGGGGGAGGACAGCAGAGCCTCTGTTGTCAGCAGGACCTAGAGCCACATCCTGGCCCCGTGACTTAACCTACCCAGAGTCACCGCCACTGGGTGATTTCCCCGAACCTCGGTTTTCCCATCAGTGAAGTAGGCTAATGCGGCCCACCTTACAACACTGATAGGACGTGAAATGACACCATGGGCGTTAAATTTCTGCAGGGGACCCTTGCACACCTCACATACCTAAGAAACACCGCTCTGCTGTGCCCCAGGCGACTGACCAAATGTCCCTTCCTGAATGACTGGATTGTGTCACTACCAAAATGTACTTTAACTCCTAAGAGCTTGAGTTACACATACAAGCCTTACCTTGGGTTCCAATTGTGAGCCACAGTCTTGGTCGAGCCCCTGTGTCGTGGGTCACGGCCCGGGGTCATGGGAGCAATGCTGACCGATGCCGGTGTCGGTCACTCGTGTCTTATGTCACTGCTTCCTGGTGACCAGATGCCCCCGATGATGTCCATCCCTCTTGAAAGGAGGGGGCTCTGTGGAGAAGTCTTGCTGCCTTGCAAAATGCATTTATCCTCTGTTACTGGAAACGTGAATACTTTGTTTATGTCAGAATTTCAGTTCTCATTTGCCTTGTTTATGCGGTCGTCACGGGGAAGGAAGGTTTGTGCGGTAAGTAGGGAGCGCACAAGTCACAGCACCCCAGTGGGGTGATGCGGCAAAGAGCTCGTAGGCAAGGCTCTGAGCAGAAACGCTCCCTATGTCCCGGATGCTTCCTGTTCATCTGGGGATAATCCGGGCTACAGCTGTGTGCTCCGTGGCTGCAGACAAACAACCGCTTGCCTCGCGTGGAGCTTGGATGAGCCCCTGAGAGCAGAGCCTGTGTCCCGCCAGCCCCCCAAAACTGGGCCCCAGAGCCTCTGCCCCAGTGGCCCCCCCAGAACCGGACCCCACCCCAGGCACCGCCAGCTGAATGTGTGATCACCGTACCGCACAGACACGCAACCTGCTCTCATCACTGCGGTCCCATGACAGGGTCTTGGGGACACGCACATCCCTGCCTTAGAGATGAAGGGACTTTCTGGCCGCTGACCCAGACCACCCGATAGGAGTCTCCAGAGCCCAGGTCGGCCACCCTGCTGGGTCCCGGGGGGTTGGCGGCTTGTCAGAGCCCGTAATTATAAGCATAAAACTCAACATAGGGCAGACTACGGGTGGCCCGTTCAACGGGCAGGATTTTGTCAACTACCGGCAGGCGTGCGCTGACTTGCGAGGAATACATGTACACACCCACCGTGAGTTCTCCCAGGCAGAGCCCTCCTCCTGCCTGGCTGTGAGTGCCGCCCAGGTGTTGTGCTCCGTGACTGCAGCGTGGCCGGACCCGCCTGGGGATCGGGACGGGGAGTTTACCAGTGCTCCCCGCAGCCTGGGGCACAGGCGTGGGCGTGGGAGCTCGCCCAGGGATGAGAGGGACGCGGAGTGGATTCCACGTCAGAGGCTTTGTTCCTTCCTGGGCTCTGCATCGGCAGCCTAGCCATGCTACGTGTCACATAACACTTCTCAGGGTTCCCAGGGAAATTCAGTCAGTTGAGGTCAAACCCCAGATCCGAACTTTGCTTTTCCACGCATGCCCCATGGGCATTTGGCAAGTCTTGTCCCTTCTGCACTTGACATCCTGAGTGTGCCTATTCTCACCGATGCTCACCCGGCCCGGGCACCACCTTCTCTTGCCTGGTGCCGGCCCCAGCCCCTTGTGGGTCCCCTCTGCTCCCCTTGACCCTGGCCCCAAGGCTTAGGTCTCCGGAAGTGCCCTCGGTGGACCTATCCCTGTGATCATGGCATCCCTCTGGCTTCCTGTATCTCTTATGATAAAAACCAGACTCTCACTGTGACCACAGGGTCCCCCCAGCTCAGCCCCTCATCTCTCCCCTCCCCGGGCAGCCACACGGGCCCTTGGCCTTCATCCGCACAGGTTCCCATGTTCCCTTCCCCAGGATCTTCTCTCCATCTGCACGGCTTGTTCCCCCGTTGTACGTGTGTCCCCTATGCTGTCCAGTTGTCCGTCATCCCCCCTGGGGGGAACTCACAGAAAACCAAAACCAAAACACCAAGCCAACCCTGTCTGTCCCTCACAGGCCACCTCACATGACCCTTCAGTCCTGCACCATGTGTCTGAGTTCTTCCTGTTCTAGCTGCTCTCTTCTTTCTTATTCCCCAAGTTTTTATTTAAATTCCAGTCAGGTAACGTACAGTGTAGTCTTGGCTTCAGGACATACGACACCCAGCGCTCATCCCAACAAGCACCCTCCCTAATGCCCATCATCCATTTAGCCCATCCCCCGGCCACCTCCCCCCCCATCAACCCTCAGTGTGTTCTCTGTATGTAAGAGTCTCCTATGGTTTGCCTCCCTCTCTGTTTTTAACTTATTTTTCCTTCCCTTCCCCTATGTTCATCTGCTGTTCCTTAAGTTCCACACACGAGTGGTTTTTTGGTGTTTGTCTTCCTCTGACTTATTTTGCTCAGCATAATACCCTCCAGTTCCATCCACGTTTTTGCAAATGGCAAAACATCTGACATTCTTTTTCATCTCTGAGTAATACTCCTTTGTATGTATATATCTATATCTGTATCTATATCTATATCTATATCTGTATCTATGACATCTACGTCTACATCTATCTACGTCTACGTCTAGACTGGTGTCCTTATCAGTTCGTCAGTCGACGGACACCTGGGCTCTTACCCTAGTTTGGCTGTTGTGGATCGTGTGGGCTAGATCCACAGTGGTCCCACTGTGTGCACATTGGTGTCACCTGAGAATTTTGAGCAATACAGATTTCCATTGCAGACCCAAGAGAGATTCTGATCTGAATGTCAGGAGATTTTAAATGACCCAGGTGATGCCCATGGACAGCCAAGTTTGGGAAACACCGGGCCACCCTGGGGACCTTCGGGCCTCGAGGATAATTTCATCCCTGAGGCAGGGGGATAAAGAGTATGTGGGGATCAGGTAAAGAGTCTCACCCTCACTGCCCCCTTGTGCTCACGTGCTGGGACCACCTGCCACCTTGAGACACCTGCTGGGGGCGGGGCGGGACAGCTGTGCGTCCAGAGCCAGAAAAACCTCTTCTTCTCCTTCCCACCCAGCCTTCCTCCTCATTGGTCCCTTTCCATCTGTATCCTCTGGAGGCCACAGCTCACTGGGGTGCCAGGAGCCCCGGGGAGGAAGTGGGCAAGGTCAGCGCAGCTTGCTTGTGGGGATGATGATGTGCCCATAGTCAGGGCAGGGATGAACCCAGGAGCAAGGAGTGACACAGATAATGGCTTGCCCTGCATTACTTACGCTAAGATAAAGCTTCCAGGCACGCACCCCCAGTTCCTAACGAGAGACCCCCAACGTGAGAACTGGAGGTCATGTCAGATCTGTTTAGCAGAGCTGCTGAAGGAACAGCTTGTGGGTATCGGGAACCAGCTGTCATCAGTGACCTCCAGCCTGAACGTTAAGGGTCTGGAGATACTCGCGAGCACGTGGGGACAGTGCGGAGACATCCTAGGATGTAAGGACTCCAAGCTCAGAGCAGCATCAGGATCAGCCTCCCCTTTGCCCAGATCAAGGAGGGACAGCAACAGATGGGCAAGTCACAGCCGTCACACCCAGCCTGGCGACCGGGAAATGCCCCACGCCCCTGGGAGGGGACGCTGCACACCCCCAGAAGGTCTTGTCCTGGGACACATCTTGTGAGTTTACCCCCACAGGAGCACCAGGAAATGTGTGAACTCTGGGAAACACGAGAAGACAGATAAGACAGAGAGGCCAGGCTGAGATGAAAAAGAAAGCTGGCTGTTATCCCACGGCAAGCATCCTGCGGTATATACACGTATCGAATCCGCAGTTGTACACCTTAAACGGACACAATGTTCCATGTCAGATACATTTCAGTAACAAAGGAACTGGCTAAGACCAGATGGTAATACACATTTTCCCTGGATACAGAGAAGCACATTATTGATCGCGGAGCTCTCTCCCTCACTCAGAATTTTTGATGTAAAGGGGTAACCACGAAATATTCTCTAAGAACACAGAGGAAAAAGATGATAGCAGAACTGACACCGGGAAGAGAAGCAGAGGAATTAGGGGGAGAAAGGAAGCGGACGGACACTGATTAAGGGAACAAACAGCGATGTCAGAAGAAAACCATCATCAAGAACCAAACAAAACAAGTCTGGGCCAGTGGGAGGGTTTGCCGTGATCCTGGCAAAATTCCTGAGCTGGGAGCTCTGGAAATAGGAATCATCAATAAGCAATCCTGCTGAATGTTCAAAGGTTCAAAGATAAAGGCAGCATTTTTTTTTTAAATAAAGCTATAAATAGCAAAATCCAATTAGTTTTAAAGTAATACAAATAAAAGACCAGCTTCTGACTCTGAAAAATTCCCTCTGAGACCTCCTCTTCACCCAGGGGTTATTTCGAAGAGCGTTGTTTAAATTCTAGGTTTTTGAGATTTGCCTGCTGTCTTTCTCTCATTGATTTCTAGTTCGATTCACTGTGGTCAGAGAATGCATTCTGCATATTTTAATTATTTTAGGTTTGGCTGAGGTTTGTTCTGAGGTCCAGATGTGGTCTGTCCTGGTGCCGTTTCCACGGGTGATTCGAAATGTGTATTCCACGGCTCTGTGGGTGGTTGCATCCATATCTTGGCTGGTTTTCTGTCCAAGGGTTCCATAAATGCAGAGGCGGAGGTATTGAAATGCCTAAATATAAGGGTGGATTTGCCCATGTCTCCTTTCAGCGGGGTAAGGTTTTGATTCCGGTATTTTGAGGCTCTGAAGGTTGGGGCTCACACTGTACCGAGCTCTGCCTTTTGACAGACATGCTCACGTTGCATGGGCTTTACCCACCCGTGAGCTTAATTCTGACACTTAATTGTTGATTTTGTTTCCTCTGTTTCTTCTTGCTTCCCTTTGAGAGGCTTGATCAGCTTTTCCGGATTCTGTTTTGATTTATTTGCGCTGTCCTCAGTGTATCCCTCCATCTAGTTTCCTCGGCAGTGGTTCTGGGTAGACATGTGTGGCTGTCACATTCTACTGCTCCTGACGGATCCCGTTTTGCGGGCTTCTGTAGTGGCTTGTCTGGGATACACGGGAAGCTGCAAGGACACCAGGAAGTTCACTGCCACCCGCCACGCTGTTCCCCACGTCCTGAGGGCCCCAGACACCTGCCACCTTCTTTCCAGCTGGTGTGTGATGTCTGGGTCCTCGTAAGGGAGGGGACCTGGCAAGATGGAGGCTAACCCATCTTAGAGAAACCAGAACCTGGTCTCTTCCTTTTTAATCACAACCTCAAAAGCCAGAGGGTAAGGGAATACTGCCTACGGAACACGGAAAGAAAAATAAAGGTACACCCCCAATTCTGTACCTAATGGAGATGTTGTCTCAAAGTAAACAAGCCTCAAAGATACACTTATGTTGGACGTGGCTCAAAAAACATGCTGTAGATATATTCTTTTTTTATGAATATAATTTATTGTCAAATTGGCTTACGTACAGCACCCAGCGCTTATCCCAACAGGTTGTAGATATATTCCTAATAAAAAAGAATGCCGAAGGACAGTCATGTGAGAGATTAACCAAAAGTAAGATCACGAAAACACTGAATCCACAGAACGAATCAAAGAACCTGGTGGACATTGGTTCCAGGGGATCACACAGGTGCAGGTGTTGCGTGTGTGTGATGAAAACATTACTTGAAGGTCGAGAACGATCGATGGAGTCGAAGATGAAGAATGGGAAACATAATTCGATACTAACATGCGTATGTCGAGAAAACCTTGGGCATTTAGAAATAATATCAATGTGCAAACAATGATTCCCTCTGGCTGGTTTCAAAGTAGGTTAGGATTTAATTTTACTCTTTATTTTAAAACTTTTTACAGTTGGCATCTATTTATTCCTTGGGAAGAGTAATAATTAACCTCAATATTGAGGGGAAAAAGAGTCTTTTTTCTAGGAGAGATTAAGAGGAGGAAGACAGAGAGAAAGCCATTGAAACAGTTCTTGGATTGCATATGTTTCTCTTAATACTCCGTTGGACCGAACGAACATTTTTTCCTTCATGCCCCCCCCCCAACCTCCCTCCCCCACCCCGCGCCGATGGCTCACAGCAAATTAACTGAAAGAAAACAGTCCTTTGCGCATATATCGATGTGAAGGCAACTCTGTTCTTCTGCTGGAGACGCTTACAGACATCTGGGTGTGAATGCGCACAGAGATGTCCGTTTTGTAAGAGGAAGGGACCCAGCAGTGACTGTTGAATTGGAGACAAGCATCTTTTGTCAGAGTGGATACGAGACAAAAGCACAGATGTGCGTTTTTACAAATGACAGATATACAGAGTCTGGAAGGCATGGTGAGAATACTAAATGAGGGAGCTGATGTTATACATTGGTATGTGGCCGTGGGCCAGCTCGTGGAGAAGCTGAAACATAAATGGTAAGAGTAATCAAACGAAGAAAAATCAAGCGTATTCAGAATTTACATGTTGAAACCTCCTTCTGGGAACCTTTGATGCGATGCATGAGAGCTCCTCTCCTCGGGGGCTGAAACCACTGTCCCTTCCTTGAAGAGCCCGGACCCCTCACCATGGACTCCTCACCAGCATCATCAGCCCCGGATCCCATCACAAGGCTGTTGTCACCTAAATACAGTTCTGAACACACATAATACGATGGGAATCACCACCCGATTATGGAGATTGTCCATTGCGATAATGTGGTTTTTGCAAGGAGAACATCAAAGGCTGCAAATGATTTTTCTAGTTGCACGTAAAATCGATAAACTGGGATCCAGAAAATCAAGGTTGTAGGTCTCACTGTGCTGTGTTTGGCCTTAGATAAGTCGATAGAACTTCCCTCTGCCTCGGTTTCCTTCCCCGTGCTTGCCTCCCATGCCCAAAAATGCCCCATCTCTAAGTCAAGCCCTGTCCTGGAGGGGGAAGGGGCCCATCTGCGAGACAGTCGAGTCCCCGCCCTGTGTCTGTGGGTATGCAGGAGGAGCTCTGATTGCTTAAAAAAAATTTTTTTTTAATGTTTATATTTGAGATAGAGAGAGAGACAAAGCACAAGCAGGGGAGGGACAGAGAGAGAGAGGAAGACACAGAATCTGAAGCGGGCTCCAGGCTCCGAGCTGTCAGCACAGAGCCCCACGCGGGGCTCGAACCCACAAACCGTGAGATCTGAGCTCAAGTCAGACGCTCACCTGAGTGAGCCCCCCAGGCGCCCCAAGGAGCTCTGATTTCTGTAGTTACTGTTTTAAGGAGCAGCTGGCAGAGCTGAGAAGGTAGCGGAGGGCGAGTGGTCATGCACGTGCCTGTGCCTCTCCTTCTGGGGTCTGGGGAAACTCGGGACCCGCGGGAGGTACAGGGCCCCCTACTCTGTCCTTTCCTCTGATGGCGCTTTCACTTTTGAGAAAATGGACACACATGTGACCCTCACTTACTCTCGGTCTCTCCCGCTTTTTGCAAAACATAAGCAAAATCTCAGCACGCGTGTAGATCCCTTTGATCCCACAGAGCCTCTCCTACAGAATGTAGTGACAGCAGATTGCAAGCTAGCAAATTGTGAAAATTAGCAGCGTTTGTAAACCAAAGAGCCGCCGGGGTTCCTGCTGGGTACCCCCTTCCCCCACTGCTTCTGTCTGCGGCCAGGGGGCTGTTCACACTGCACAGGGCACCTGTATCATCGGCAGGGTCCTTCCCGGGGCGGGGGGGGTCTCACTCCCCACCTGCTCCCTCCTTGGGGCCGCCTCCTCTTTGACCTCCTGGGACACACACCTCCTGTGTGTCCCCGCTGGGCACCAGGGACTCTGCATGGCGGGGGTGGGGGGACTTGTTGAAAGGAGGTGTCAAATCCCAGCCAACCCACCATTGTGGTCGGCGCCCGGATTCCCGTCCCCCAGAGCAGAACAAAACCAGAATGTTGTTGGTTCCGGTCTGACACTAATGTGCTGTCCTCTTACCTAAATTGGTGAGAAGACCCCAGTGGGGCTCAAGCCTCGGAAAGCAAGTTGAAGGGTTCTCCTGCTCATCTGATGGCTTCCTTTTGGAGCACCGCGCTGCACGGCCCTTCCTCCGGATCTTGCTTTTCAAAGAGCATTTCTCACTTTCATGGTGGAGATTTGGGGTGATGGCAGCCTTTTAAAGAGGTGCCTGTGGTCGCCTGGGTGGCTCAGTCGGTTAAGAGTCTGACTCTTGGTTTCAGCTCAGGTCATGATAACTTACGGTTCATGAGTTTGAGTTCTGCATCAGGCTCTGTGCTGACAGCTTGTGAGCTGCTTGGGATTCTCTCTCTCTCTCTCTCTCTCTTTCTCTCTGCCCCTCCCTTGCTCATGCACTTTCTGTCTCTCTCTCAGAGTAAACTTAAAAAATTAAAGGGGCACCTGGGTGGCTCAGTCGGTGAAGCGTCCAGCTTTGGCTCAGGTCATGATCTTGTGGGTTTCAGCCCCTCATAGGGCTCTGTGCTGACAGCTCAGAGCCTGGAGCCTGCTTTGGATTCTGTGTCTCCCTGTCTCTTTGCCCCTCCCCTGCTCACGCCCTGTCTCTCTCTCTGTCTCTCTCTCTCTCTGAGAGTAAATAAACTTAAAAAAATTAAAGGGGCACCTGGGTGGTTCAGTAGGTGAAGCGTCTAACTTCGGCTCAGGTCATGATCTCATAGTCGGTGGGTTTGAGCCCCGCGTCGGGCTCTGTGCTGACAGCTCGGAGCCTGGAGCCTGCTTGGGATTCTGTGTCTCCCTCTCTCTCTGCCCCTTCCCTGCTCACGCTCCGTCTCTGTCTCTGTCTCTCTTTCTCAAAAAGCAATAAACATTAACATTTTTTTTCCCCAGGACCGTGGTGCCAGGAGCACTGGCTGCCTTTTGGCTGTTGGGGCTCCCTGCCGGGCGAGGAGGCAGCCTGTGTGCTCTTCAAAAGATTGTATTTAAATATTTACCATATGTAAAATATGTAAATTGTAGGACTCTTGGAAGCTAGCACAGGGATGAGAAGCTGTGACCCCTCTGAATCACTGAGGGGGAGGGCCCAGAGGGTGGGGGCTGGTGTAGCCTGGTCCTTCTCAGAGCCAGGTGGGCAGAGCCTGCAAGGCTCAGCTTCCAGAGCAGGACAGACAGACAGGGCAGGACTGCTGACGCGACGGCTCCTCTCCTGCAGCCCGTTGGTGAAGTGCTCCTGCTTGTCCCCTGCTGCCCCGGTGGGATTCTCGTTCTGTGTTAGCGTGTTTGTGGCACCCAGCGTGTCCCTTGCACAGGGAAGGGTCCCGGTGCCCTGTGTGCTGGGAGGCGACTTAGGGGTCCCGCCTCTGTCAGGAACAGGTCACCCGCTGGGGACAGTTGCCACAGTCGTGTGCTCCTGTTTCAGCTTCTGGAAGTCAAGGGTGTGTCCCCGCCGGGAGGCTTCTCGGGGTGCCGTTTCCCCGGAGGGGACTCCGGTTCCTGAAGGCTGCAAGCTGACTCACAAGGACCTTCCTGCGCACTCTGCTGGGTTGTGCATCGCAGAGCTCATCGCCCGATTACCGAGTGAGAGACTGTGTCCTGAAAACGTCCGGCCGTGGGTCTGGCACATCGGGACTGCTGAGCACAGGAGCCGTCGCTCGCTCCGTCTGTGGGTCGAGGGCCAGGTGTATTCCCGCCTCCTCAATTAAAGCCAGGGAAGGATGACAGGTCCAGGGTATGTGCGACCGTGAAGGGCAGTGTATTCGTAACAGAGGAACGGGCGGACAGAAAGCCAATATTAGGGTAGTTTTTGATCTCCCGGCAATGACCCAACAGTTTGAAGTTAAGAAAAGATGTTCACGCAACCCGATCAAAATAAGAACACGACCGTGGTAGTTTAACATTTTATAATTGAACACACCCCCAAAACGCTGGCAGCTTTACACTGTAGAAGGAGCAAGGTGGGGCCTTTGGACCTGCGGCCTTGTCCCCCTCCCTCTGCACACAGACATTCCTTGGAAAATTGGAAGCATCTGCGGAAGGGAGGCGAGAAAATTGGGGCGGCCCCTGCAGCCGGAGTCTGGAACCCCAGCTCCGGCACAGGCTGTCTCCGGTATCTGCGCCGTGGCTCTGCGGATGTGAAGGAGATGCAGACGGGCGTCCTCACACGGATGTGACAGGGCTGCTCACACAGGTGCCCTGCGGCCTGAGGGACTGACAGCACGGAGCCTCAGGCGGGTTTTCATCTACTTCGGATGCCAGCCCCTACTCTCTGATCACAAGTATGGAAGGGCTCAGGGCGTGAGGACCGCATTCTCTTCCCCCTGTGGCCCCACCTCTGCGGGAAGGTGCTCCCAAATTAGCATCTTCAGGAAGCCTCTGCGAGAAGGGAGGGGGGCTGGGCAGAGAAGTGCAGACCTTCCTCCACTTTCAAGGGGGTTTTGTCCCGATAAACTCATCTGAAGTCGAAAACATCATAAGCAGAAGGTGAATTTGACACACCCACCATCCCAGACATGACGGCTGAGCCTGGCCCGCGTTAAACGTTCTGGGAACACCTACACGAGCCTACAGGCGGGTAAACGCTCTTCTCACAAAGCCTGTTTTATAATAAGCTGCGGAATGTCTCATGTAACTGGTTGAATGTGGACCTGAAGGTGAGAAGCCGAGCGGCTGTGTGGGAGCAGAAGGGTGGTCAGGGCCTCGGTTGCTGACCCTTGTGACCATGCGGCTGCCTGGGAGCCGCTCAGGTCCTAGCGAGTGTCACCAGCGCGGGAAGAGATCTCTGTTCAAGAGAACATGTATGCACGTCACTGTCGTACCATCAGAGAACTTGCATTAAGTCGGAGCCTCTGTGTAAGAAGAGGGGAAACACTTGCAGCCGAGGACACCGTGGTGGCCATCCTGTGTGTCCACTGGGAACGGTGGGGGAGTCGGATAACGTGAGACTCTGGACTTTACTGTAAAGGCAGGTGTCTTATGTCCAGGTAAAAAAAAAAAAAAATAGCGACTCTGTGTTTTCTTTATGTTTCTCCTTGGAAATCCTCTGGAGCTGCTGGGGGGGAAGGGTGGGATGCTGGGGAGAGGTGTGCGTGTCCCGTGGTCCAGAGCGGGGCTGTGATGTGTGGTGTGGGGGGGGGCATGGAAGGGGAGACCCTGACATCTTCTCGGATGTGTCACGGGGGATGACGGGGGACGGGGTGAGGATGACGTAAGTTTGAGTCTGGTGACTGGGGGCACGATGGGGACATTAATGGTCCTGGATGAGCTGGGGACTCCTGGCTGGGCCTGCGTTTCTCCCAGACGAGGAGGGAAATCGAGCTCCGGGAGCGGGATCCTGCTTCATCCCAAGTAGGAGAGCTGCGGTTCAGTCCTGGTACTAAACGCCTGCAGGGAGCGCAGACCCCACAGGGCGGCCGCCTTCAGATACCAGCTACACCCCCAGGGTCCCAGGCCGCCCCTCCCTCTGACCGGCTGGCTGTAACATTGAGGGGCCCCAGGACCCCATCCGCTCCGACAGGTCACCAGAACGGCTCACGGCATCAGGACGGCACTGCGCGTACGATTCGTGTTCATGAGAAGCGTGCAAATCGTCAGGGCCAGCCTCACGGTCTGGGGCGGACGCACACACACCCCTGTGCCCTCTTCCCCGGAAGCCCCAGAGGTCAGCGGGACGGCCGCGCCAGCCCTCTAGTCATGTGATTTGCTATATGTTTTGAACCTGGCTCCTTGGACAAAATCTATCCTCCAGAACATTATAGACCGAGTTCGTTTCCTTGCCTCGTGGCGGTTCTTTAGCTGTCAGAAGGTGCGTCATGCTGTGTCTTGCCCAAGTGTGTGTGTGTGTGTGTGTGTGTGTGTGTGAGTGTGTGTGTATCTTCAGGTTCATCGAGTCCAAGATCCTCCCATATTTCTAGAAGCATCCACTTCCCAAGCCCTCGTCAGCTAACCGCGTTTCTCTGCATGCTGTCTGATCTAGAAAGCTCTCATTCCTGTGCGCAGCCAGGAGCCACACGAGGCACTGAATACACACGCCTCCCACTCCCAGCACCCAGCGGGACACTTGCCGCGTCTGGGAGGGCCCCACAGCTTTGTAAGCCTCTGCACAGCCTGCTGACGGTGTCTGTCCCTGCACAGCATGAGCAGGGCCGCCCGCGAGCTAGAGGGTGTGGGGGCTGGCACGTACTGTGAGGAGGGGTGACACTAAGCTCAGGGAAAGAGACAGATGGGAGGAAAACAGGTGTTACGGGTCCAGACAGGCAGGGAGACAAGACCACACAACTCCGTTCAGGACACACGTGTTAATAAATCCAGTGCATGATTCGATCTAGGAAACCGCACGGCCGGCATTCGGCACACACAGTGGGAGCCCCCAGCAGAACATCTGGAAGATAGTAATTTAAAGTCAAAGAAATCATTCTGGAACTCTGCACAGTGGGCTTGCTGAACCAGGAGGCTCCACCATTCTTTCTGCTGTGAGAGAAGTTGCTTCGGCCTGTGGCTGAGTCCACGACGGATGGGGAAAAGCTGGCATCACCGGAGGGGGGAGCAGGTGGCCCGTGAATGCAAGTCAGGACTCTTTGGTGGCAAAGCCGTGGGGTGTTTGGAGAACTGTAGCGATTTTCAGTTCTGTACCTTTTAATTTATTTATGTTTACTCCTACCCCTGCGGTGTTTCTGGAAGGATTTAATATGCCGCCGTAAGAGAATGCAAAACACGATAATGGGCTTCATTAAGGGAGCCCAAAGGGAAGAGGAACACAGGCTGCCCAGGAACCGTGCCCGTGGAGGTGGCCCCCACACATGTAGCTGCGGGCATTTGAAACAGCCAATCAGAGGAGGGAAACCGACTGGCTCATGTTGGACAATAAGGTGAAACACAAGTCGTTTGCCTCAAGTTCCGGAGTCCTGGGTACCCAACGGGCTGCCATCGGCTGGTGTGGGGAAGGCCGTGTGACGACACGAGCAGCCTTTATGGTAAGATCCTTAAAACTGAGAAGTTGGTGGAGATTTCTCCGTGTTGGCTGTTGTCTACACTAACGCACAAGCCCCCGGAAGTCGAACGATGAAAAACCGAAGAAGGGGTTCCACGCACGCAGCTGGGCCATTGAGACGGTTCGGTTTTCGCTCTGTCTAGACGTGGCTTGGTCGAGAGGGGAAGTTTTGATTATTGCCCTGGTTCCATCGGATAATCCCCTTGCCTGTTGTAATTTAGTCTTCCTGAGTCCGTTCCTCCACCCCCACAAAATGTGGCTAATGTATCATTTCCGCCACAGGGATGCTTATAAGGATTGGGCCATAAAACGTCAGCCCCGCGCCTGCTGTGTGAGGCACGTCCTGAACGTGCTGGTTGTTTCTGACAACAGGACTGCAGGGTCCCCGCACTGGCCAGGATGCACAGTGCATTTGCCCTTCTGGGTCCCCGTGGGTCACGCCTGGACCGAGTGGACAGGAGGCGCCTCACGGGCACGGGGTCTGCTCACCGTGCGGGCAGAGGGCTCATCTCTCCATTTTTCCTTCACAGGAGTGACTCTGTACAGCCACCCGTACGGAGGGGCCTTGCTGAACGAGGACAAGATGTGAGTCTGGGGACCACTGGGTGAGGGCGGAACAGAGTCTTTGGGTGGCTCCAGGGTGCCGGCCTGCTGCATTTGTGCGGAGTGGTGCTGGCTTGGGCGCTTCTTTGCAAAGTGGAAAGAAAATGAGTGTTAAGAAGGGAATGTGCACTGACCGAGTTTAAAACATGAACTTATCCTACACCCCAGTTTTTCTAAGTCAAAATTGTCTAAGGGAGTGAACTTCCCGAAGTTCAGGGGCCCCACATCTTCCAGACACTTTTTTGGGGTAGAATGGCTGTTTTTAAAAAAAGATTTTGTTTTTTTAAGTCCTTTCTACCTACAATGTGGGGCTCGAACTCACAACCCCGTGATCAAGGCTCACACGCTCCACTGACTGAACCAGCCAAGCACTTGGGGTACAGTCTTTTTTTAAAAAATGTTTTTAGAGTTTATTTATTTTTGAGAGAGAGAGAGAGAGAGAGAGACAGACAGAGAGGGAGAGAGAGAGAATATGAGTAAGGAAGGGGCAGAGAGGGAGACACAGAATCCGAAGTAGGCTCCAGGCTCTGAGCTGTCAGCACAAAGCCCAACGCGGGGCTCGAACTCACGAACCTCGAGATCATGAATGACCTGAGCTGAAGTCGGATGTTCAGCCATTGAAACACCCAGGCGTCCCACTTGGGGTAAGTCTTAAACACGGTGTTCGTGTAGTGAGCGTAGTGAGGCTTTCTGGAGAGTTCCCCATGCCAGACTTTGCTCACAGACACATGGAGTCACGGGTGGTAATAAAGCTGCTCATCTCCCCGTTCAGAGCGAAGTTTTAGTTCCCGTTCCCTCCTAGAAGCTGGGATGCTTCTTCCTGTCTTCTCCTTTCCTCTCTCCCTTCCCCGTGGTGCAGCCGACACTGGCCACAAGTGTAGCTGTGGGCTCGTTGGGTGAGAGAAGATGCCACCCAGTGGACACTTTGCAATGAGTGGTGTCTTTCCGTCGGCCACCTGCGTGCGCTGATTGTGGCTAGGGAGGGGTCAGTCCGGTTAAAAAATGACCAAGAAAGTACACTGTGTGTGTTATCACAATTATTACTACACCTCTCTCTGTTACAAAATTGTTTTGATATTTTGAGAGACAAAATTCAGAGATGGGCCAGCCACCTGTGGATCCACAGCTAATGCACCCTCCCCGTCCCTGCAGGTGTCCCAGCATACAGATGCACGTGGTTCTGGCATGGCTGGAGGCAACGGCTCCCTGTGGATGCCACGCTGCGGAAGTTTATCATTTTAGTCTAGAGTGAACTCCGAGATGGGCAGACTCTGAAATGTCCCCTCACTTTGCACCCCTCAGTTGTGCCTTCTAGAAGCTGGGAGCATCGCCCACCCTTCCTCAAAGGGCCGTTGAGGGGACTCAGGGGCAGAGTCCTTGCGCTTAGCAAGCATGCCCTGCACCCCCTAAGTTCCTGATAAGTGGTTTTCAGTGCTCTCCCCCTCATCACTGGTTGTCACCAAGGGAAAGAAGACGCCTGCCTTTCCTGTGACCCTGACGAGCTGTTGTGTTGTGCCCGCAGCATGGAGAGCATCCGTCAGTGTGGTGTCGCCCTCTGCATCGTGCTGGGCTTCTCCATCCTGTCGGCGTCCATCGGTAGCTCCGTGGTGAGGGACAGGGTGACCGGAGCCAAGAGACTGCAGCACATAAGTGGCCTCGGCTACAGGACGTACTGGCTCGCTAACTTCCTGTATGACATGGTAGGAACTGGGAACGGCGTGCTGCGTGCCTGTATGCCAGGGCTGTGTGCGTGTGCGTGTGTTAGGAGACCCCTGCCGCAGACTGTCCACAGAAGAACGGGTCATTGCGTTGGTAAGAGCGGTTCAGGTCCAGTGTCCATCTGTCATCTGGGGCAGATGGCTTCCTGAGAAGGAGGACCAACCAGCCACACACACAGGAGCTCTGGGAACTCACGGACCTGCCCGCGAATGCAGAGTCTCCTACCGGGAAGATGAGACCTATAATCCTCTGTGATGTGCTCTTTTCAAGGGGCCGGAAGGGGAGGTGATAAAAAGCATTAGAACTGACCCACCATCCACATGCACGTGACCCCCACCCCCCACCCTGACCACAGCCTGATGTGTTCTCCAGGTGTTCCGCCCTCCAGGTCACTGTCTTCCGTCCGGAGGACAGCACCGGTGCCCTTTGCAGGCATTGATCTGGATTCAAGGTCCTCCTCGTAGGAAAGCAATAGCTTGTCCTCGTGACCGCATCTTTCCCGGGGGAGGAGGAGTAGGCGTCCCGGGAGAGAGGAGCGTGCGAGGTGGGGGCGGGTGTCTCCCGGACCCCAGCAGTCCTTCTCCCCCTTTCTGCAGCCCTTACCTGATTATCCCCTTGTCCCTGCCGCTCAGTGTGTTTCTGCCCTGCGATGCCTGCCTTGGGGCTCAAGGGCAGGGAGGAGGGCTTTCTTCCTGGGTGACTGTGCTCCATCTTCATCCGATTGTTTCCTGCCTGTTACATGGATTAAATCGCTCATTTAGTGGGTAGTTAGGGGTCCTCACCGGGGCAGGGAGTGTCCGTGGTGCTGGGGATAAAGCCGTGACCAAGGCAGAGAAGTTCTCCGCCCTCTTGGAGACTGTATTCTCACCAGGGGAAGCAGGAAACAAACAGACTGACACACAAAATCCGGGTAGCTTGGGACTAGAGTTATTGAGAGGGTGACTTAGATCAGGAGGCTGGGGAAGGACTCTCAGGGGGACAGCATGGGAGCTGAGCTCTGAGAGGGAGGAGGCAGCCCTGTGGATGGTGTGAGAAAAGGCTCTGGGAGGGGCTCCAGGAGGAGAGCAGCAGGCGTGTGGCCCTTCCTGGGCCATCCTGATCAGTGTGGGGGCCCCCGGGAGGGGTCTGTAAGGCGGGCTCTGCCTTAGTGTCCTGGAGTCCAGGTGTGGGAAGAAGCCACGTGTCCTGGAAGGTGTCTGGGTTCCCGGACCCATCCCAAGGGGGGCGGGGGGCAGTGACTGCAGTAGTTTCCCGCAGACCCCTGACGGGCGGTCTGTCCGTCCAGGTGCTGGAGCCTGAAGTCTGAGATCCAGGTGTGGTCGGGCCAGCTCCTCCCAAGGCGTCTGTCCCGGGCGCGTGGGTGGTGCTCCCTCCCCGTGTCCTACGTGGTCATCCCTCCGTGTGTCCTGTTCTTATAAGGACACCAGTCATGTCAGATCAGGGTGGCTGCAGGGACCTCCTGTACCTTCATTGCCCCTTTCGAGGCACGTCTTTGGATACAGTGCCTTCCGGAGGTCCCAGGGCTTCAGCATATGCATGGGGGATGGGGACACAGTGGGGACACAGTCCCGCCAGGACTGTGACTCCTGGGGGCGAACCCCACTTTACAGACCGTTCGAGATGCCACCCCCTTTTTCTTGTTTCCCCAGATCTTTTACCTGGTTTCCGTGGGCCTGTGCGTCACTGTCATTGCCGCCTTCCAGCTGACGGCGTTCACGTTCCGCAAGAACTTGGCAGCCACGGCCCTCCTGCTGGGGCTTTTCGGGTATGTGACGAGAGATGCGGCTGCAGAATTACAGTTTGTTTTCTGGAAGAGAAAGCCCCCTGGGATGGCTTGCAACCCGCTGTCGGCTTCATGATTTTCTCTCTTTTCAAGCAATTACGGTGCTTCTGGTGGGGACGCACGGCAGAGGGACTGGAGCAGGGGGAGGAGCACCCCGTGGACCGCCCGGCTGGGATGGGGGTGGTGTGGGCTGTCGCCGCACGGCCCCCCAGCCGTCGGCCACGCTCGGGCGGTTGGAAGTGGATTCTCGGTTACTCTCTCTCTGACATTCATCTGGAGCTCAGACGCAGAATCCACTTAGCTCCAAAATTGCCTTTCACGGGAGCGTCTCCCACGAAGCCTCCCGTCTGGCACGTTTTTCCCTCTCCCGCGACGTTAGCGGTCTGGAAATGTGCTGCCTACCTATATCACTTTTCTCAGAGGAAAAGCAGCAAAAGCGGAAAAGTCACTTGACAGATTTCTCATTTTCTTTTTAAACTTTATTCATTTTGAGAGAGAGAGAGAGAGCATGTGCAGGGGGAGGGGCAGAGAGAGAGGAAGAGAGAGAGAACCCCAAGCAGGCTCTGTGCTGTCAGCACAGAGCCCCATGCGGGGCTCGATCCCATGAGCCGTGAGACCACGACCTGAGCCGAAACCGTGAGCCGGACGCTTAACCGACTGAGCCACCCAGGCGCCCCCGGAGCGTTCCTTTTTATCTTTATCCAGGATCTTTGCTAGGGCTCCCCAAATTATAACCACCTAGTATCAAGAATATCTAATTATATCTCTTCTTACACGTTGGGCATGTGTCTAGATCTGGGCTGAGCATGTGAGAGATCCTTGCTGAGAGCAGGGAAAGTGATGAATACGCTAATTCATTATAATTCGAGCCTAATGATTTGTGAAGACAACGCATTCTGCTTTATTTCCGCCCAAGATGACAAGTAAAATGAGTTTACACACATCACAGTCGGGCCCAAAGCATTTATTTGGGGGACGGAGTTCATCGTCAACAAGGATATGTCATTGTTAGCTGACTGGATGGATGGATAGCTGGCTGGGAGAGAGAGAGAGAGAGAGAGAGAGAGAGAGAGAGAGAGAGAGAGACAGACAGGACAGACAGACAGACCTTTCTGGGAAGATTGATACGGCCACTCACTAACTCTGTGGCCTTGGGAGGAGTAATTAATCACTCCCTCTACCCCTCGTCTTCTTCGGTGTAGAGCTTCAGTTCTGTGCCGGGAAGAGTAGACAGTTGATAGAAAGCTCACAGTGGATGGCAAGAGGCCCCAGTTAATGGATTTTGGGCCCATTGTCCCAGCGAGAACCGTGCTAGTATTGGGAGGCAGTTTCGTTGTCAGGCATAAAAGTGCTGACGGAACCTCCTGTTTGCTGTAGTCCGTGGGAAATTCGGGTTCCTGGATATAAAAGCTTAGTACGGGGATTCCTGCTTCTCTGGGGATGGTCTGATTTCAGTGCAGCGATCCTCGTTGAGCGGGTGGTGTCGTCGTGGGTCCTGACGGTGTGGTTAAACAGACCTCGCTGTACCTTACGTTCGAGCTTCAGGAAGGCAGAGCTCGTGGGGTTTAAGATAACAGACAAGATCAAACGGTTAGAAATTCCTGAGAAACGTGGAGGAGTGGTCGCGGAGCTTGTTTCTCTCGTGAGCACCTTTGCCAGCCTGGGAGGAGCCCTGACCAGTCGCGGCCACAGCATTTTCCTGGGAACTGGGGGACGCTCCCAGGTCCTTGCCACACATCCCGGGCCAGCCGGGGTGCTGCCGCTCGGGTGAAGGATCCAGGACTCGGACGGGGGTGTCTGTAAAGGTAGCAGGCGGGGTCGGAGGCCAGGGGACCCTGGGGGAGAAGGACTCCGGGGAGGCCGGCTGGGATCTTGAGGCAACATCCCCGGGGCCACAGGTTCCTTGTCATTTACATGGGGTTCTTTCTTTGCCGGGGCCCAGGTGGGCAGGGGTGTCCGCTTACCCCTGTCCAGGGAGGGAGGTGTGGAAAGCTGGAGCTGGGAGTCGGGAAGGCTGGGCCCCAGAGTGCCCTCCAGCCTGAGGACGTGGCAGGTGTTAAAAGGGGCTTGGAACTACATGGGGTTTGGAATCTGAAGAAATTAGGGGTCAGGTACATACACAGAGTCTCAAAGAGACACAGAAGAAAATACCCAGTGACAGTTGTCTTGTTTTCTTCCTTCCGGCTCTGTCTAGCCAGGAAAACGTGGCATTTAAGCTGGAGGGTGAGAATTAGCAGCAAAACGAGGCAAGGAATGCCAGAAGGGGAATCTAGTATCTGTGAACAGTGGAAACTGTAAGAACATATTTGGTGCATGTTTCGCGCTAATGGATTGTGAAGACAGGCCACGGGGCCCTCTTCCACGTCTTGGAAAATTCACGCGGTGTGGACGAGAGGCTGGCTTTCCCAGGGAGGAAAACCCCATAAATTCCACAGTAAGCGTGAGCAGCAGACCCCTGCCCAGCAAATGCTAAAGCCATTAAAATGATATAATATTGTATTTAATAGAAGAGTAGAGATTGGCACAAGCCACTGTAGATTTCACCAAAAGATAAATTAGGCTCTAGAAGCCTATTTAACTTCTAAAAATTTTTTTTTAATGTTGATTTATTTTTGAGAAAGAGAGAGACAGAGTGTGAGTCAGGGAGGGGCAGCGAGAGAGGGAAACACAGAATCCCAAGCAGGCTCCAGGCTCCGAGCTGTCAGCACAGAATCCAACACGGGGCTCGAACCCATGGACAGTGAGATCATGACCTGAGCTGAATGAAGTCGGACACTTAACTGACTGAGCCACCCTGGCGCCCCACTTCTGCCCATTTTTTTTTTTTAATTTTTAATGTTTATTTTTGAGAAAGAGAGACAGAGGACAAGTGGGGGAGGGGCAGAGAGAGAGGGAGACACAGAATCTGAAGCAGGTTCCAGGCTTCGAGCTGTCAGCACAGAGCCTGATGCAGGGCTCGAACTCACAAGCCATGGGATCATGACCTGAGCCAAAGTCGGATGCTTAACTGACTGAGCCACCCAGGCGTCCCTATTTACCTTTTTTTAATTAAAAAAAAATTTTTTTTTTTTGAACGTTTATTTTTTTTTTTATTTTTGGGACAGAGAGAGACAGAGCATGAATGGGGGAGGGGCAGAGAGAGAGGGAGACACAGAATTGGAAGTAGGCTCCAGGCTCTGAGCCACCAGCCCAGAGTCCGACGCGGGGCTCGAACTCCCGGACCGCGAGATCGTGACCTGGCTGAAGTCGGACACTTAACCGACTGCACCACCCAGGCGCCCCTACCTTTTTTTTTTTTTTTTTTTTTTTTTTTTTTTTTTTTTTATTTTTATTTTTTAAATTTTTTTTTTTTCAACGTTTATTTATTTTTCGGACAGAGAGAGACAGAGCATGAACGGGGGAGGGGCAGAGAGAGAGGGAGACACAGAATCGGAAACAGGCTCCAGGCTCTGAGCCGTCAGCCCAGATTTCAGATTCTGTGTCTTCCTCTCTCTCTGCCCCTCCCCTGTTCATGCTCTGTCTCTCTCTGTCTCAAAAATAAATAAACGTTAAAAAAAAAAAAAAATGTTGTCAAGAGAAAGCTTGACCAGGGCGCCTGGGTGGCTCAGTCAGTTAAGCATCTAACTCTTGATTTCAGGTCAGGTCATGATCTCACAGTCGTGGGATTGAGCCCCACGTCAGGCTATGCGCTGACAGCGTGGAGCCTGCTTGGGATTCTCTCTCTCTCTCTCTCTCTCTCTCTCTCTCTCTCTCCCCCCCCCTCTGCCCCTCCCCCACCCACGCTCTCTTTCTCTCCAAAAAAAATTTAAAAAAGAAAAAAAAAACCCACATTGGATACTGTTGTTTCATGTGCTTGTCAAGGCAGGTGCCTGAGGGAGCACAGCACTTGAGCTATGTCCCAGAAGGGACGGTCAGGGTGTTGTGGTGTCGTGGGAATGGGCTGTTTGATTTCTGTCTCTGCTGCTTTACTTCGTAGGTAGGTGTTGACAGTTCAAAGCACCAAGGTGTCCTGACCTACCTCTTGGGTAGCTAATTTAATTTAATTATTTACTCATAATTTGATTCTTCGGCACGGCAGCTGTTTAAGAACACTTGCTTAAAAGCGTTCACTTGCACTTTGCACATTCTGGAATAATTTCCATCGTTGCCCAAATTCTGAGGCAGATTTTCGTGGCGAGAAGCTGCTGGAACTGTGTATGACTTTATGTACGCTATTATATTTATTATAGTTTCTGGGATATGAGGATGGGTCCTTTGACCCAAGGGCTCATTCTGATGCCACGGATTCCTATGGAAAAGGAATTAATAGCCCCCTTGGTGGGTGGGGCCTGGCTCTCACCATTTGGGGGTCTTAGACTCTCCAGAGCTACTTAACAGATTAAGGAAATCCCGGGCATTCAGAAGGCACTTGAGTATTTCAGGCAAAGCCGCTAAATCACGCTAAGAAAATGGTGACACCTTTGCCTCAACCGTGTAAAGAGCACGTGGGGACATGGGAGAAAGGTTGGGTTTATTTTATCATTATTTTTTAAATTATTTTTTTCTAATATTTATTTATTTTTGGGAGAGAGAGAGAGAGAGAGCGAGCAGGGGAGGGGCAGAGAGAGAGGGAGATACAGAATCCGAAGCAGGCTCCAGGCTCCGAGCTGTCAGCACAGAGCCTGACGTGGGGCTCGAAGTCATAAACCGTGGGATCATGACCTGAGCCGAAGTCGGACGCCCAACCGACTGAGCCACCCAGACGCCCCTAAACAGGAACCATTTGCGCTTTACGGGTGAGGATCGGAGCAAAGAAGCAAGACCCAGGCTCGCCCCTTTGAGGGAGGGGCGTGGGGACGTCCGCAGACTTCCTCCAGGTCGGGGAGGCCCGGGTGCAGGTGCACGTGTGGCCCAGGGGTTGACCCTACCCAGTGTTGCTGCCGTTATACCCAGTGCTCCCTGGAGCCTCACAAGTGAGCTGTGTGTTCAGGGGGATTTGTTGTCAAAACCATAATGTGTGTCTCTGTTCACCGAGTGAGAAGCCACCAGGCCAACCAAAGTCTATGCTTCCGTCTTGTCACGGGAAAACACACATGATTTTTCCCTTTATTCCTTAGATATGCGACTCTCCCATGGATGTATCTGATGTCCAGAATCTTCTCCAGCTCAGACGTGGCGTTCATCTCCTACGTGTCCCTGAACTTCATCTTTGGGCTCTGCACCTTGTTGATGACCATCATGCCCAGGCTGCTGGCCATCATCTCCAAAGCTCAGGTCAGTGGGTGCCAGCATCACTGCCCGGGGCACCCCGAGGACGTGCGTGTTGGCTCCTGCCCCTGCTGTTGGTTTTCCAGCTGGAAGGAAAGGACGACGTGCCAGTGTGCACTGTCTTTAACCACCGGGAAGAGAGACTGACCCTGATTAACCCAAACCCGTGCGCCATTAGGTTCTCAGGCCTGGCGAGAACTGACCCAAAACACACAGTTTGTGCTGCTGCGCTAGCGAGGGCAGGCCCATGTTCGCCGCCGTGTCTCTGTTTGTTGATTAATTATTGATAGGCGCTTGCAAGGGCGAATGAAGGCATGAAACGTGTCCCGTCCAAATGTGTCAGGAATAGGGGTCAGGTGCTCCTCTCTGGGCGGTCACATGCTTGCTACGGGTTGGGAACACTGCCGTGACTCACCATGCTCTGCGACCACAGGAGGGCTGGACCAGAGGGTGGATCTGCCCCTTTCCCTGTGAGCCCCGGAACATCCCTGGTTTGGTCACTTTCCGAGTGTGCCCTGAGAAGGGCCTCCATTTCCCCCGGTGTGACAGTGAGAGGATGCGTCTCGAAGCCTCTCTCCCCCAGGTGCTCACATTAGTGAGTCACTTTTTGGGTCCCATCCATCCGTCAAGCTGGATCTGGTGGTGTCCCGGTCATGCACCTGCCGCCCGTCTTCTCCCCCTGAGCTGGCCTGGGTCTTGTCTGCTTTACCCCTCCTCAGTCTCCCCTGCACTTCCCCTGGGGACCGATGTCAGTTTGCACTTAGTTGTGTCGTTTTCTTCCCTGCTTTCCGCTCCCAGCATCCTCCACTGTCCCTTCCGACTCCCTGCTGTCTGCCTGGACTCGGAGTCCTTAGGCGTCCGGGTGTGTGATTGACCGGTGGGCCGAGAAGTTGGTCCAGAAAGGGGTCACCCTCCAGTGCTGCTGGCCTGTCTCAAGCAAGTCAGGGACGGATGCCTGCCTCATCAGGGCAAGCTCACGTCCTTGGGCCTGGGCTTGCGGAGACCCTTGATGTTCCAGGGGTGGCTAACATTGTCTCCTGGTGTTCTGCCCCACGTTGGCGTGGAAGCACCAAGTACGGAAACAGTCGCTATGCATTCGATGGAGGAAACGATCTGTTTGGGGCAGTTTTGCAGATCAGGTGTTGATGCTGATCTGTACTAATGTGTAGCCTTTGTGTACAAAACCCTAATACTACGATCGGGCTTTAGCTAGAGGAGGACACTGAAGGTAGAGGAAATAGTACACACCTTCCCTCCCAGCCCTCCGGCTGTCTGCCAGGACCTGGGCCTCGCGGGGGTCCTCGGGAGCTGTCAGGTGGGAAAGAAAGTGGACTCGGGAGACACTCCTGCTGGTGGGAAGGGTGAACCCTAGGGGACAGGATCACAGGAAGAAAGGGGAGGAGGCGAGATCATCTGGACCCAGAGAGGAAACAAGTCGGGAGCCTTTGTGTCCGTGACCTTCCAGCACAGAGGTCAGCTCCGGTTACAAACAGTATCGCTGATGTGGAGAGAGATCAGTGCACAACAGGTTGTTTGCAGGACAGTGGGCCATGCTCGATCATTAACAAATAGTAAGAGAGATCTTACTGTGTTGCCAAGGTCGTTCATTCCCTTTGCGCTCTATTTGGATATTATTTACCTAAGAAAACCAACATCATAAAGGGTTCAAATACTCACTTGTAAGCGTCAGAGCAATACTTATGTTCTTATAGAATCAATCAGAGCTGACTGGGTTCTCAGATTGTCCTTACGAGGCAGTGAACCAGGTTGTATTAACCATCGTGCCTCTAAACTGTGATGTTAATCGAGGTGTTGTAATTTTTACCAAATCACAGTTTTTAAGCTGATTTTTTTTTTTAATTTTAAATGGGTTTTCAGTTTTGAGCGAGAGAGGGAGAGAGTGAAGGAGGGGCAGAGAGACAGGGAGACACAGAATCCGAAGCAGGCTCCAGGCTCCGAGCTGTCAGCACAGAGCCTGACACGGGGCTCGAACTCACCAACTGTGAGATCATGACCTGAGCCGAAGTCGGACCCTTAACTGACCGAGCCCACCAGGTGCCCTGAGCTGATCTCTATAGAAAATGCATTTTGAGTCTAACTCACGATCTCAAACAGCTTCCTTTCCCGCTGGGGAGAATCTCTGTGTTTCGGGGGAGGGAGGTCAGCGGAGGAAAAACTCAGTTTCAGTAACTTATTTCTTTGCACACTCCATCAGTTTGCAGTTACCTTAAATAAGACACGTATGGATTGTTATTCCCTGAATTTGGGCAGCTGTCTCCCGTCGTATATGTGGCTTATCTGTCAGTTCAGTTCAGCATCTGTGCACCACCAACAGCTTTGTTCTTGTTGGCACAACTGTGAATTCCTTAAGGCAGATGTGAAGTCCTCATCGTTAATGTGTGGCTTCCTTGGGGCCCCTGGGGGGCTCAGCTGGTTGAGCGTCCGACTTCAACTCAGGTCATGATCTCACGGTTGGTGAGTTCGAGTCCCATGTCGGGCTCTGTGCTGACAATGCAGTGACTCTCTTTCTCTCCCTCTCTCCCTGTCCCTCTGTCTCTCTCTCAAAATAAATAAATAAACTTATTTTTTTTTTTTAAATATGAGGCTTCCTTAGTTACCAGTTCCTGAGTCAGAAACTGTAGTATTCTACTGTTTCTACATTATAACCAGTGAGAGAAAATCCTTTCATGTGGTACATTGTTTGATTCAGGGACACAGTTTTATGAAAACTGGGATTAATAAGTCCCAGTAGGACTAGTTGAAATCTATAAGGAGTGGTAGGAAGTCAAGACAAGAGCTAAGGGACAAGTGGATGAAGTTTTCATGACTTTCCCGTGTCTGTATGCAAAAGACAATAAGCCGTAATGAAACAATTCATGCCCCTTTCTTGAATTTTCTATTGCTCCCAAATGACATAATTTAAAAAATATTTCTTTAATCTTTATTAATTTTTTGAGAGATGGAGACAGAGCATGAGTAGGGGAGGGGCAGAGAGAGGGAGACACAGGATCCGAAGAGGCTCCAGGCTCTGAGCTGTCAGCACGGAGCCCGACACGGGGCTCGAACTCATGAACCGCGAGATCATGACCTGAGCCGAAGTCAGATGCTCAACCGACTGAGCCACTCAGGCGCCCCACCAAATCACATTATTTAAGACTACATTTATACAAGTCCGGCTGTCAGTTTTCATCATAAGGGAAAACTGGACATTGTCCAGGATGAAATAGACAATTGATGATTTTGTAAACTTTAATGGTGATATGGTATGCCCCCTGCTGTGTATTATAGTGTATACAGTATGATGACTTTGCACCCTTATAAAATATTACTGTTCAGATCAGTTTTTGAATTTGACCATAAAGAGACAGTGACATTGAACCCATAATTCTTGAGCCTTAATTCTTGATTGTGTTTCCATAGCTTTGTCTGGCAGGCGGTTAATGTGGTCTTCCTGGGTTACGTGCTTAGCTACCCCCGTCTTTAAAAGTCAGCTGAAAAGACCACTTTGCAGTGAATTTTCTCAAGGCTAAATGCCTTGGTGGAGAGATTTTATGCTTCGGGCCAGAAAGATCAGGGTCAAATCCTGGGCCTACCACGATGTGGCTTAAACACATTCATCAGCCCCTTGAGCGTGTTTCCTCAGTGGTAACTGGGTCTACCAGTCAGGACTTTGTACGTTTATGGAGGCAATGGACTGCAGTGATGTTCCATCAAGCTTCCAGTACGTGGTACTTACCAGGAAGTCCTAATGGACGATGATTAACACTCTGACAATTCTAACCTCAATTATGGAATAGAGCTCACATTCATAAGATACCACCGGGTAAGAAAAATAGTAAATTTTATGGCAGATACATACATTTGTATGTATACATTTAAAAAAAAATTTTTAATGTTTATTTTTGAGAGACAGAGACAGAGCGTGAGCGGGGGAGGGGCAGAGAGAGAGGGAGACACAGAATCCGAAGCAGGCTCCAGGCTCTGAGCTGTCAGCACAGAACTCAACACGGGTGCTCAAACCCACGAACCACAAGATGACCTGAGCTGAAGTCAGCCGCTTAACCGACTGAGCCACCCAGGCGCCCCCATATGTATACATTTAATTTGAAAATGGTATTGTTCAAGTATGCAGCCTGTCCTATGTTGTTTTTTCTTTTCTTTGCAATCATCTATGTGATGTTTCCTTCTGTTCTTTTATTCGTCTTTGTCCTTGAAACAACACTTAAGAAAGACAACTATATGTATATATTAGAGTTTTTACTTATTTATTTTGAGAGAGACAGAGACAACACGAGTCGGGGAGGGGCAGAGAGAGGGAGAGAGAGAATCCTAAGCAGGCTCCGCACTGTCAACACAGAGCCCGATGAGGGGCTCGAACCCACGAACTGTGAGATCATGACCTAGAGTCAGACGCTTAACTGACTGAGCCACCCAGGCACCCTGACAACTACATATGTTTAACATTTACTTACGCTAAGTTTGAAGGAGGCATTTTACGTGTGATTAACATGTTCCCAGCGACAACTCCCAGTATTATCCACCCGTTTGAACACTCATGTTGCCTGTGACTGGGAATGTCACCTATAACACCTGCCACAGGCTGGGTGGCTTGAACAACAGATACTTACTTCTCACCATTCTGGAGACTGGGCATCAGAGATCAAGCTGCCTGTAGAATCAGGTCTTGGTTAGGACCCACTTCCTGCCTTGCAGACGACCTCCTCCCAGCCGCGTCCCTGCACAGCAGAGATGGGAAATGCTGGTGTATCTTTCTCTTCCTACGAGGGCACTGATCCCATCGTGGGGGTTCTGTTTTCATGACCTCGTCCAACCTGAATCACCTCCCTAAGGTCCAGCCTCCTAATACCATCATGCTGGGGATCAGGGCTGGAACCATGAACTTGAGGGGCACAAACATTCAGTCTATAACCTTTCACCACGGGCCCCGCAAGTCCATGTCTGTCTCACAGGAAACGTACATCCATGCCATCGTAGCAGCCCCCAGAGTCTTCACTTACTCTAGCTTCAGCTCCAAAGTCTTCTCCGAGGTCTCCCCTAAATTGGGTGGGGGCAAGACTTCGTGATGCATCATCAGACGGACTTCTTCTCCACCCATGAGCCTGTGAAGCAGACAAATTATGTGCTTCCAAAGTACATCTGAGGTACAGGCTTAGGATAGACCTGCCTATTCCAGAAGGATAACTCGGAAGGAGGAAGTAGGTTTAGGCTCCCACGCACGTCCACCCCTGGGCAATGCAATACCACTAGACCTGAGGCTTGAGGATCATTCTCTCTGGTTCCATAGCCGCCCGCGCGTGTCACTGAGTGGCTGGGGCAAGGGGGACCTGGCACATGGGACGGCCAGGGAGATACGGAGGTTTCAAGAGCTGTCAGTCTGATGTCTCTTTCTTTCTCTACACAGAGTCTGCAGAACATCTATGACGTCCTTAAGTGGGTTTTCACCGTATTTCCTCAGTTCTGCCTGGGGCAGGGGCTGATTGAACTCTGCTACAACCAGATCAAGTACGACCTGACCCACAGCTTCGGCGTCGATTCCTACGTGAGCCCCTTTGAGATGAACTTCCTGGGCTGGACCTTCGTGCAGTTGGCCTCACAAGGCACCGTGCTTCTCATCCTGAGGGTTCTGTTGCACTGGGACCTTCTGCAGCGGCCGCGGTACGTCCCTCGGGGCTCAGCCTGGGAGGGCACCGACCTTTGACCGAAGAGGGAGAGAGAGCTCCATCTTGGAGATTGCAAGATAAGAAATGCGTCCCGTCAGTGCTACACGCAGTTATAATGAGTGAAGATTGTGATTTTTTGTCGGGTTTTTTTTCTCTTCTTTCCTTCTTTTCTTTTTTAATTTTTTTTAATTTTCTTTTTTATTTTTAAAAATTTACATCCAAATTAGTTAGCATCTAGTGCAACGATGATTCCAGCAGTAGATTCCTTAATGCCCCTTACCCATTTAGCCCAGCTCCCCCTCCCACAATCCCTCCAGTAACCCTCTGTTTGTTCTCCATATTTATGAGTCTCTTCGGTTTTGTCTCCCTTCCTGTTTTTATATTATTTTCGTTTCCCTTCCCTTATGTTCATCTCTTTTGTCTCCTGTGGGTACAGTCATATGATATTTATCTTTCTCTGACTGACTCATTTCACTTAGCATAATACCCTCCAGTTCTATCCACGTAGTTGCAAATGGCAAGATTTTATTCTTTTTGATTGTCGAGTAATACTCCATTGTGTGTGTGTATATATATATATATATACACACATATATATGTATGGTATATATAATACACATACATACGTATATATATATACACATATGTATATATATGTATATATACATATGTATAATGTATATATGTATATATACATATATATGTATATATGTATACATATATGTATATGTATACATACACATATATGTATATATGTATACATACACATACACATGTATACATACACATATATGTATATATATATATACACACATACATATATATATATACATACCACATATATATATATATATACGTATATATATATACATACCACATCTTCTTTATCCACTCATCCATCGAGGGACATTTGGGCTCTTTCCATACTTTGGCTATTGTTGATAGTGCTGCTATAAACATGGGGGCACATATGTCCCTTTGAAACAGCACACCTGTATCCCATGGATAAATGCCTGGTAGTGCAATTGCTGGTTAGGGTGGTTCTAGTTTTAGTTTTTTGAGGAACCTCCATACTGTTTTCTAGAGTGGCTGCACCAGCTTGCATTGCCATCTTCTTTTCTTTTTTGATCGCTGTGAGTCACGAACCCTAGGAAGGAGAACGTCAAAAGATAAAACACCAACCTGTGAGGGGATCGTTCCAATGGTTTCATTTTCCCCTATGGAAAGCGCTCAATTTCCCAACATGTCGGGTGAATTTCGTTGGTACCATAACAACTCATTAAAAAAATTTTTTTTTTACTGTTGATTTATTTTTGAGACAGAGACAGACAGTGGGGATAGGGGCAGAGAGAGAGGGAGACACAGACTCTAAAGCAGGTTCCAGGCTCCGAACTGTCAGCACAGCCGGACAAGGGGCTCGAACTCATGAACCATGAGCTCATGACCTGAACTGAAGTTGGACGCATAGCCGACTGAGCCACTCAGGCACCCCTAATAGTTCTTAAATTTACATATACCCATATATGAACCCGTAATAATATAGAACTTACGTTTATGTTGATGTGTCTACTTACATAGACACACAATTATGTACACACACACGTCTCTGTTATTCTAAGTGGGATTTAAGTGGCTTTGCCAAGATGTCTAGAATATTGCCAGGTAGCACATTTTCGATGGCTGCCGAACAAATGTGCTTTCCTGGGTCGGCCTCACAGTGACGTGCCTCTCCCTCTGTGACCCATGTGGCCCACGTCCACTGACTCGCTCTTTCCAGGAGCTGTGCGTTTCTCTCTAGATTCAACTGTGAGAGGGATCCTTCACGGAGAAATTACTAATGAGGACCATGTCCCTGGAGAGAACCTGTTGAGGATCACGGGCATGTTACTAATATTTTGTGGTGAAGACTTTATAGACTTTTTCCCGTCCGTTCTCTCAAGGCACGCTTCCTTTATAATTCCTTCCAATCTGCTAAAGCAGTTAACCGCTTTGAATACAAATCCTAAAGGCTGTCTTGAACTGGGCACTTTCACTCTCGGGTCCATGGATTTCCAGTATCTGACTGAATTTGAAGAGAATTCTGAGTGCTTTTCCAGCATAATTGGTTCCGTGATTGGCCCTCGTGAGTTTGTTTTGAAACCTAAATTGTAGAATCCCCTTGGATGGATTTCAGGGTGCCCCAGTTTCCAGTAGCATCAAAAGACTTTTCTATTCTATTCTATTCTATTCTATTCTATTTCATTCCATTCCATTTATTTTATTTTTTACTTATTTACTTTGTGAAAGAGAGAGAGAGCAAGCCAGGGAGGGGCAGAGAGAGAGAGGGATAAAGGGTATCCCAAGGAGGCTCCGAGCTCTCAGAGTGGAGCCCCACGTGGGTCTTGAACTCACAAACTGTGAGATCATGACCCCAGCTGAAACCAACAGTCAAGATGTTTAAACGACTCAGCCACCCAGGCCCCCCAAAAGATTTCTTTTTCAAAGAGAAGTCTTCCCGTATTCCTCTGCGGAGCATAAGTTAAACCATATTTTAGAATAATGTCTGTGCTATCCACAGTAAATAGTCGATATTTACTGCTCTTTGTCAGCGGGGAGGCCACAGGGCACTGAAATTCAATCTGATGGAGACGCTCGCTGCCTACCACTCCTTACGGATGGCTACTACAGTGACCATCCCACCAAATTAATTTGTTTTTCTAAATCCGCATCTAGTCGGGTCACTAATCATTGCCTAAAGGAGAAAATCCAAGGTTCTTAGCCAGGCCCCCTCAAGTTGCCCTGCTCGTGCTCCGTAAAGCTTTCCGTGACCCTCGCTCTACACCCGTGGGTGGCGTTTGCCTCTGGTCACCTGCCCAGTCGGGGTCTCTGGCAGGACTGACCTCTCTCACCTCCAGCACCCACCTCCCAGAGCTGGCCTGATGCCTTCCAACCTGTCTTTCTCTGCCGGGACCACAGTGTCTTTTTACAGCGTTTACGTGTTCCTCTGCTCTGCCTGCCTGTCAGTTCCTTGGTGCGGGAAGTCTGGTGCTCTAGCTGGATCGTGGAAGAGAACAGGAGGACCCTGCCCCCTGACCCTGGCACGGTCGGTGCTGGTCCCCCGCCCCTGCTCAGCGGCGTGTCCGTGACCAGCACCCGATGCTGGTCCTGAGAGATGAGCGAGCGAGCCTACCTCCTTGCTGTCTGTCCTAGGCTGTGCTGACCTTGAACCGCAGCCTGCTGCTGACCTTCGGCCGTGTGCTCAGAGCCCAGGCCTCCACTAGGACCTGAGCCCTGGTGGAGTCCCGGTCAGGCCCAGTGCCTCCGGACACCTTCTTGCCTACACTCTCTCTCCGGTCTGGAGCTGGGCTTTGCTGTCTGTGCCTTTGCTGGCTGGGAGGGAGCGGGCACGGGCCCCAGGACAGCATTTCTCTGCCGACTCTCTGGTGCCCATGCGTATTCCTCCTCAGCCCGAAGTTTTCTGAGCACAGTTAAGGATGCACTGCATGTTGGGTTGTGAGGTGACCAACGGGAAGTGACTCCGAGCCATTGTCCTGCGTCTGTTACAATGACCTGACATGTAAACAAATACACTTTCCCGCCCCTACGCTCCCCCCACAACCCTGAGATCAAAAACTCTGGGGATGCATCGAGGAGATACCTGTACAGCTTTCCAGGTGATTCCTGGCTCAGAGCTGCTGATGGGAGAACTTGGGAATGGGTCTTGGAAACAGGGAGGAAGAAGGGTCTCAGTCTCACCTCGTTGAGTCAGGAAAGGCTGCCGGAAGGGCCAGGTGCACTGGGGGGTCCAAAGTCACACCTACAGCCAGCAAAGGGGGAAGTGACCCCCCAACAGAAAAGTGTGACATGGGGTGAACTTTCACACGTTGAACACACCATTATTCCCTTCACCCCACAGAGCACATCAGCCTCTCCAAAGTCATTAGCCACTCTGTATGTAAACGCCCTTCTTGTTTTCTTTTGTTTTAACACATTAGAAACCATTATGTTCTGTGGCATCTGGGTGGCTCAGTTGGCTGAGTGTCTGACTCTTGATTTTGGCTCAGGTCATGGTATCACAGTTCATGAGTTCGAGCCCCGCATCAGGCTCCAAGCTGACACTGCAGAGCCTCCCTGGGATTCTCTTTTCTCTGCCCCATCTCTCCCCCACCCCCCCGCTACCTTGCATTCTCTCTCCCCAAACAAATAAAAAGCCATTACGTTTTGCTAATTAAAATACATTAATTTCACACACGAGCTTATGCATTTCAACTCCACCGTGTAATCCTTGTTCACAATACAGAAGACAAGCATTCCAGAAGCATTCCTGCACTGATACGATGATCTTGGAGTAGTGATTTCTATAACTTGCCATTGTTTTTGTTTTTGATTTGTTTCTCGTGCTTTTGCATGTTCTGTGGATGGCGTCCTATAACACATACTTCCAAGTAGCTACCTGTGTTCTCTCATCATCGAGGTTGTGTGTTGAATAAATTCTATCTTTGTTCAATGGTGATGTTAGGCACAGAAAAAGTAATAGAGAGCAGGGGCCTGGGTGGCTCAGTCAATTAAGCGTCCAGCCCTTGAGTTCAGCTCAGGTCATGATCTCACGGTTCATGGGCTCAAGCCCCGCATGGGGCCGTGTGCTGACAGGTGGAGCCTGTGTGGGATTCTCCCTCTCCCTCTATCTCTCTGTCCCAGCCCACTCTCACTCACCCTCCTCCCAAAATAAGTAAATAAGCTTAAAAAAATAATAATAATACAGGGGCACTGGAACCTGGCAGTGGGCATTTTATGTTATATGCCTTTTTATCTTAAAATGGGTTAGGACTCCCAGGAAACTGCAGAATTAGTACAGAGACCCTGTGTGCCCTTCTCCCACCTTAACTCATTTCACGATCAAAATGGGTACCAGAACCCATTTAACGATCAAAACACGTTGGCATGTTACGGTGTACAGGGGAAGCTGAAGTTTACTTTAAAGTTAAAATGTGCCAGGTGGAGAATCATAAGAAAGATTGAAAACCGAGCAGCTCCGATCTGAAACAAAGAAATTAGAGTTGAAAATTAAATTCGTGTTCATCCGACACTCACTAAATCCCTTGTGTGACAGTCTGCTTACACCATCCAGCTTGAACCACGTAACTGTAGCTTTTGGGCTGTTCTGGAAACGCCGACTTTATTTAAGTGACCTGTTTGCCGACAGTACTTAGATGACTCCTCGTGACAGTCTTGTGATAAATTCTTCCTCCCCCTCGCACGAAAGTCTGGCATAACTTTCTTAGCTGTAAAATTGAAAACCAGCCCTAGTTGGGCAAACATCCACTTTGCTGTCTTTTCGGAACACCATGCATTTCCTTCGCGTTAGGAGATAAACGTGGACTCTTGTTCGTTGTCATTAAACCCGATGGCAGAAATGGGGCGTGTGCTCAAAGCTGATAGTGCTGTCTCAGGGCCACATCTTCTTCTTCTTTTCTTTTTTATTAAAAGAATTTTTTTAACGTTTATTTATTATTGAGAGACAGAGAGAGACAGAACATGAGCAGGGGAGGGGCAGAGAGAGAGGGAGACACGGAATCCAAAGTAGGCTCCAGGCTCTGAGCTGTCAGCCCAGAGCCTGATGCGGGGCTTGAACCCATCAACTGTAAGATCACAACCTGAGCCGAAGTCAGATGTTTCACCCTCTAAGCCACCCAAGTGCCTCCCAAGACCGCATCTTCTGTGTTGACAAGTGTCTGACCTTCCTCGCCCTCCCTCTCTTGGACTCTTCGAGTTCCTGTTCCCAAACATGAATGAGCTCTTCACTTTATGTTCCCAGAGGTCAGGCTGCCATCCAAGGCACGGTCACGTTTTCCAAGGATATAGATGTGGAACGAGAGCAGATACGAGTGTTGAAAGGAAGGACCAGTGAAGACCTTCTCGTGTTATGCAACCTTAGTAAAAGCTATGGAGGCTTCTTCAAGAAGACCACCGCTGTGCAAGATATCAGCGTGGGCATACGAAGAGGAGAGGTAGGTGCCATCTAATCGTACCCCTTTCTGTTACAAACCCGTGTATCTCCAAACTGTGGATTCTGCTGTGTTGTGCTTAGAATAGCTGAGGTCAGAGCTGAAAGCCTTCGCATGTCTGGAATTTCTACAAAACTCAGTAGACACAGAATCTAAGTGGAGAGTCTATTGGCTCTTTCCCTGAGGAAACTTTGTTGGTGATGGCATTTATTCGGTTTTATAATTTTAAAAATTTCACGTGGTTGAGTTTTAATCGCTATTTGGGCTGCAGGATGACATTTTATGGAGTGCCAATATTTTCTCAACCCAACTCATTAAGGGGACCTGTTCTAACTCTTCCTGGGACGTCAGTACTTTTTAAATGGCCAATTAAGCCCACCTAGCAAAATGCTCTTCGGGAAAGGCGAAAGAACAGTCACACCAAAGCAATAGCTCAGAATTGCTTTTCATGGGATGGCATTAATCCTAGCAGGAATGTTTAATCAGAAGTGATAGAAGCCATGCAAATTGTTCCTGATCTGTGCTTAATTGCATAAAAAGATACCAAGTCTGAAAATGATTACCTTTAATTAACTGTTAAAAACATGAGGTTCCTTGCACTCATATTGTTACAAGCTCCTGAGGCATTCCAAGTAGGTTACACGGTTCCCTGAGCGACAGTGAGGCTGTGCTGTGAGCAGAGAGCGGCGTTCCGAGGTGAAGGGAAGCCCGGGGACCGATGTAAACCGATCTAGGAACGGCCTCATGAGCTGCACTGTGGTTTGTGGCTGCAGAGGACAGCACGCTAAGGAAGGAGTGTTTTCGTGGTTGCTATTTGCCATGGAACTCAGAGACTCACTATGCAACCTGTGGTGTCGTATCGAACTATTTTTTTAACCTTGCTTCAAAAATCCACTTCAGTGTGGCCGCTACCTGTCCATGGTAGTTTTAAGCCGAAGGGTACTAGAAAAACTTGGAACGCTTTGTAAGGGAGATGCTCTGAGATGATCCCAGATGCCACGTATATTGCAGTTCTGATTGCTCAGCTTTTTTTTTTCCTTTTAATGTTTATTTTTGACGGAGAGAGAGAGAGAGAGAGAGAGAGAGAGAGACAGAGCATGAGCAGGGGAGGGGCAGAGAGAGAGGGAGACACAGAATCGGAAGCCGGCTCCAGGCTCTGAGCTGTCAGCACAGAGCCCGACGCGGGGCTCGAACCCACGATCCGTGAAATTATGACCTGAGCCAAAGTCGGACTCTTAGCCGACTGAGCCACCCAGGCATCCCTGTGTGATGAACTTGCCTGATGGACTTTTTATGAACGTGGCGGGTTTAAATGCTATGACGTAAAGTGCTTTGTGAGAGCCGGTAGACGAGGCGGAGATGACTGAGATATGTCCCTGTCCCTCTAGGAATTCATAACCAGGTAGGAAATGGAGGGCCGTGAACACAGCGTGTTATGTAGCAGCGGCAGTGCTGCCCCTGAGTGGCACTGCCCCCACCTGAGTGGCACTGCCTTGGAGCTGCAGGTCCAGAAATGGCAGCTGGATGGTGCGGGAGACCCAGTGGGATGGGAAGGCATGGATATTAAAGCAGGTGGCAGTTCAGATGAGCAGCTGTCGTCCGGAGTCCCCAAGTAGGGTCCTGTGCTTAGGTAGGGCACAGCGCCAGGAAGCCCAGGACGGGCACTTTGCCAAGATTCAAGGAGCCAGGTCAGCCGGGGTTAGTAGACAGAGAGCCAGCTTTTGCCATAAGCAACAGAGACGTCTTGGGGGGACACTGTAAGAGCCACACAGACCGTCTGTTTCCTAGAACCTCCAGCTGAGAACATGCTGCGATACGAGGTCAAGACCAGGTCTGGAGAAGACAGCAAAAGGGCCTTTTTTCCGAGGGAATACAGGACAACAGTGAACCCCCAAACCACGAAAGACGTTGACTTGGTGCTGAGTGTCAGAGTTTAGAACTAACGTCTGTCTTAACTAATGTCAGGATCAGCCTAGATCTGAATTGGGGGCGGGGAGAAGAGGTGGGGGAGGGAGGAGTACTTTGTGCGGTGGAGTCAAGGGCGTAATGATTATAACGACGTGGCTTCCAAAAACCGTGGTCCTCCCCAGACGGACACAGTTAGGACCTTGAGGGGACGGGAGGTCTCCGCACAGTCCCAGGTAGCTGCCTTTACTCTGTCTTCCGGGGTGTTGCTTACACGCATTTACTGGTCCCCAGTGGTTGTTGAAATGGTTACTCTGCTTGGCCGCCAGTAGAATTTCCAGAGTGCGTTGCCATCTCCAGAGTGCTCGATACAACCAGGTGACGTCCAGGGTCTGCAGGTATCGAGGCGCAGAAACGCCAGCTCCGAGCCGGCTTGAAGTCGTGAAAGCCAAGGCCGTCTGCTGTAATTCAGTTTTTTCCCTTTCTCGTTCCCTCCCAACAGTGCTTTGGGCTCCTGGGGGTGAACGGGGCCGGGAAGAGCACCACGTTCAAGATGCTGAATGGAGACACCCCTCCGACCTCAGGACACGTGGTCGCCAGGACTCCCACAGGGTAAATCCAGACGTGGTCTTTCTTACTGGGTGTGCACAGAATGAGGGGCCCTGGAACCGAGCTCCACGTGCCCCTCCCGGCGAAAGGGAAGAGCGGCCAGAGGGTCAAGGGCGCATTGCTCTTGGCTGACCTCTGCTGTGGTGCCCGATGGGGTGGAGGTGTTGGGCCGCTGGCTGCTGAGTGGGCAGGACACGAGGGGGGCGCTGGCTCTAATTGCTTTACGAGCAGATCC
Organism: Lynx canadensis; assembly: GCF_007474595.2. Lineage (NCBI taxonomy): Eukaryota > Metazoa > Chordata > Mammalia > Carnivora > Felidae > Lynx > Lynx canadensis. Next base: position 63,241,033 of record NC_044304.2, read on the forward strand.
AGCTTCAGACGCCCCCGCCCGTGCAGAGGTGGCCAGAGGGGACTGCGTGGTTTCCATCTTGGGCCACCCAGACCCCCTCTTTCCAGTGGATGACCTGATGGCTTCGGGTGGGGGAGAGCGAACATATGAATCCAGATGGTGGCATCCGGGGGATCAGGGAAGACCTCCATGCCCCTAGCTGCCCATACCACGGAGGATGCTGGGTGTTCTCCCCACTGGAGCCTGCCCGAGGCCGGCTGGTCCCATCCGGGCCCTGTGGGCAACCCTCAACACAGAGCATTATCCCCGCGTGCCACTCCTAACACGGCCTTTTAGGGTATGCGTCACCCCGTCCTCTGGTTCCTTCCAAGCTGTGGTGCCCACCTGGGAACATCTGTGGGCATGTGGGCGCCTTTAGAGACGTGGCCATCCAGTCGGCAGGGCCTCTGTCTTCCCTGTCCCTGCTCGATCAGGACTGTTCCTGGGTTTTTTCTCTCCTAAAAAGTAGAGGCGCCTTGTTGTTAACCTCTCCAGAAGCTGGATTGGCTACTTGGCTTTTCCTCTGCTGAGTCCGTCCCAGAGCAGCCCTGCCCCCCCCTGCACTCCTCTCCCACCTGCAATCATACAGCTGTTTCTACGGCAGCAAATTCATTGCACCCTGGTAGCTTTGATAATAGATTTCAGACGTCTGTGGCTCAACTCGTAAGGACAACCATGTGCCTTGCTGTACCTCCTCGGAAGGTCCTTATATAAATAGTTGATTTCAGTCTGTCTGCTTGGGGGTAACAGTCACTCCTAAGCCCACTGGGAAACAATGTGCTCGAGGTTTTTAAATTTTTTTTTAGTTATTTTTTTAAATGTTTATTTTTGAGAATGAGACAGAGTGCGCGGGGGTGGGGGGTGGGCAGAGAGAGAGGGAGACACAGAATGGGAAGCAGCTCCAGGCTCTGAGCTCTCAGACGCAGGGGCTCAAACCCACGGACCACGAGATCACGACCTGAGCCCAAGTCGGATGCTTAGCCGACTGAGCCACCCAGGCGTCCCGTGAGGTTTTTATGTATAGGTTCAAATAGACTATTGAAGAAAATTGTTTGAAAATATGAAATCACCCATTTATTAGCTAATTCTTTGCATTGATAAATACATATTGTCATTGTATGATGTGCCAGGCACCCGGAAAGCAAAAGATCTTGTACTCCTAAAATGCAGTGTTACTGTCTCCTACTAGTATGATTTAAACATACGTTCATATCTGTGTGTTCTATACAGATGAACTATGTGTTCATTTTATCTGTTACCTGCGTGTGAAGTGTGCGTGGTTAAATGTGGTATTTGTGTGAAGTGATGCATATTTTATTTATTTTACCTTTTTATTTATTTTTTTTAAGTTTATTTATTTCGAGAGTGACAGAGAGAGGGCACATGTGAGTGAGGGAGGGGCAGAGAGAGAGAAGGAGAGAGAAACCCAAGTAGGCTGTTAGCCCGGAGCCCGAGGCGGGGCTCGAACCCATGAACTATGAGATCATGCCCGAGCTGAAATCAAGACTCAGATGTTTAACTGGTCGAGCCACCCAGGTGCCCCAAGGGATGCATATCTTAAAATCAGACAAGAGGGGCGCCTGGGTGGCGCAGTCGGTTAAGCGTCCGACTTCAGCCAGGTCACGATCTCGCGGTCCGGGAGTTCGAGCCCCGCGTCAGGCTCTGGGCTGATGGCTCAGAGCCTGGAGCCTGTTTCCGATTCTGTGTCTCCCTCTCTCTCTCTGCCCCTCCCCCGTTCATGCTCTGTCTCTCTCTGTCCCAAAAATAAATAAACGTTGAAAAAAAAATTAAAAAAAAAAATCAGACAAGAGTATAAAGATCATTTGGTATACTTCATTTATATTATTCCAGGAGCATTTCTTAATCCCACTCAATAATTGTTATTGTTTTAATTTTTTTGCAAATCTGGTGGGCATGAAATCTCATTGTTAATTTGCACTTCTTTCATTATTCATGAACTTGAATGCTTTTCCCACCTTTATTTGTAAGGTGGGTTTCCTTTCTGCCAATTGCCTGTCAAGGCCTTTGTCCTTTTCTCTTTAAGGTTGTCTGTCTTTTGGTTACTCGTCAACGTAAAAGTTTTCCATACATTCAACTGGGAACTAATCTTTTGCCTGTTTTATGTGTTTGAATAAATACCTTGTATTTTAACTTTGTTTTAAAAGTTTCTGTGTGTAGAAATTTGCAGTGATGATGGAGCCAATTTATCAATTTTTTTCCTTTGTTATTTCTTGTTCTTTGAATCTTAAGAGATTGTCCTCATTCTGAGGTCATAAAGCTTAACATTCACGTCTTAGATTTTTTGTGTGTGTTTATTTATTTTTGAGATAGAAACCGAGTGCGAGCGGGGGAGGGGTGAAGAGAAAGGGAGACACAGAAGTTGAAGCAGGCTCCAGGCTCGGAGCTGTCAGCACAGGGCCCAATGCAGGGCCCGAACTCCTGGACCGTGAGATACTGGCTTGAGCCGAAGTCAGATGCTTAACTGACTGAGCCACCCAGGTGCCCCTCCCGTCTTTAATTTATATGGAGCTTATATTTAGATCCACTGTATGGTAGAAATACACAATAAAACCTTGGTTTGTGAGCATAATTTGTTCCTGGAACATGCTTGTAATCCAAAGCACTTGTATATCAAAGCGTATTTCAAGAGTTCTTGGCTCAGTTGTGATCATGTGACATTTGGTGTCACGTACGACTCGTATTGCAAGACATCGCTCGTGTAGCCACTTAAAATTTGTTAGAAATGTTAGCTTGTCTTGCGGAACACTCGCAGAACAGGTTACTCACAATCCAAGATTTAACTGTAATTTGATTTTTTTTTTATCCTGAATTCCAATTGGCTTAATGCCGTTTTCTCAACGAGGTGTCTTTTTGTCCATCAGTTGGAAACACGTCTGGTGCTCAGCTGCTCTGCCTGTCTCTTCCGAATTCTTGACTTTCAGAATTGTTGTAACTCTTTTGGGACCTTTATTACATATTATTTTTCAGGATCGTCTTACCACCCTCTATAAAAATGTCCCAATATTGACATTTTGATTGAGATCGCATCACATTTATATGATAATTTGGGGAAATTGAGCTCTTGCTGAAATTTTCTCTGCCTTTTCCGTGACGATGGTATCTGTAGGCATTTATTCAGTTCGTTTAGAAATATTTAATTATATTTTGCAATTTATAGAGTCCTTGCACATCTTTTTTAGATCTATTCCCCAGATGAATGTGTCTCCATCAGGAAGTATTTAATCTCTTTAATTGCTTTGTTTTTTCGATTTTCTTCTTGTTAGGTTTTTCTCACAACTTCGGGCTTTGCTCACTGACTCAGAAGTGAGTTTATGTGTTTGCTTTTGCTCTCTCCTTTCCTGTGTGTCAGCTTGTGTCTGTCCATTCCGTGCTACCTTCCACTCCTGATTCTCTGGGTCTCCAGTGCAGAGCCAGGCCCTATGTTGACAGCTTTGGGGTCCCATCCTGCAACGATGGGGGAATATGCATTTCTGGTCGCTGCACTGCTTGGTCTGGGCCTGCTGGAGGGTGGGGGGGCCTTCTGGTACCCTAAACTCCAGGCTGCTTCTCTCAGCCTCCTCAGGAGTGGTGGGGCTGTGCTGTAGACCCAGGTATCTTACTGGACGTGGTTCTGGTCCCCCGTCATCACACAGGAGCGCTTTTGGTCCCCGTTACCTTGCAGGGGTCAGACTCCCAGCTGCTTTATGTAACTCAGATCCGGAACCCAGCAGGCAGTGGCTTGAAACTCTGTTCCGGAACCCAGCAGGCAATGGCTTGAGATCTGTTTTAGCATTCTCTTGTCTCTGATGAGCAGAGACGTTTGCGTGGGTTTTTCTTTTCAAGACACTGATTACATAGCAATGAATGAACCAAGTGAAATCCAGTCATCATTTTTTGGGTGGAGGAAAGAAGTGTAAGGCATTGTGTCCACAACTTCCACTGGGATTTTAACTGATTTTATGTTGCATTTACAGATTAATTTGGAAAGAACTGAACTTTTTTTTTAAATTGTTTTAAACGTTTATTTATTTTTGGGAGTGAGAGAGAGCATGAGCAGGGGAGGGGCAGAGAGGGAGAATCTGAAGCAGGCTCCAGGCTCCGAGCTGTCACCACAGAGCCTGACATGGGGCTCGAACGCATGAGCCATGAGAACATGACCTGAGCCGAAGTCAGACGCTTTCACTGATTGAGCCCCCCAGGCGCCCTGAAAGAACTGAACTTTTTATACCGTGTCTTCTCTTCTGCCAAAGTTGAACTGTCCAAGAACTGTCAAAATGATATGAAATGGTGGTGCTCACTGAAGTTCTTGTATTTCTGTGTTACCACCTGTGACAGTTTGAAAATTCTCTAGATGTTATTTTTTACTTTGTGAGTATTATTTTGCAATTTTATTTAAGGTTCTGTAAGGAAAATCTTAAATTTATTATTTTGCATTCACGCAGATGAACACGTTTTGTAGTTCTTTTTCTTTTGGCACATTTATGTCATAAATGAAAGATTCTTGATTATTGATCTGGCCTTACCTTTCTGTAGTAAGCTTAATTTTGTTGTGGATGTAAATCTCTTTTATTTGCTAAATTTTATATAGATTTTAAAATTTACAATTCATAAGGAAGGCTAGTTTGTTGTTGAAAACCTTCATTTCAATCCTTCCTGTTAAATTATTCCTAGTCTTAATTTTTGTTGTAATTTTGACTTCTATTTTCTTCAAAACCTATTTACCTAATTTAAAATTTTAACTCCTACCTTCTCATTCTAACTTTTTAATTTGAATGATTTTTAAAGTCTTCTTTCTCTATTAACGTTATCAAATCAATAAGTCTGTGGTCTCCCTCGATCCTAAAAATGTAATAATGGTATTATTGCTGTCACTGCCCTTTAAATAACATACATAATTTTGAGTTAGTGTTTTGAAAACTGTTACACATTTGTATTTCCCTGATGATGAGTGATGTTGAGCATTGTTTCGTGTGTCTGTTGGCCATCTGGATGTCTTCTTTGGAAAAACGTCTATTCATGTCTTCTGCCCATTTCTTAACTGGATTATTTATTTTTGGGTGTTGAGTTTGATAAGTTCTTTGTAGATTTTAGATGCTCACCCTTTATCAGCCATGTCATTTGCAAATATCTTCTCCCATTCTGTAGTTGCCTTTTAATTTTGTTGATTTGTTTTGTTTGCTGTGCAGAAGCTTTTTATCTTTTTTTATTTTTTTTTAATTTTTTAACATTTATTTATTATTGAGAGACAGAGAGAGAGAGAGCATGAGCAGGGGAGGGGCAGAGAGAGAGGGAGAGACAGAATCTGAAGCAGGTTCCAGGCTCTGAGCTGTCAGCCCAGAGCCCGACGTGGGGTTAGAACTCACAAACCATGAGATCATGACCTGAGCTGAAGTCAAGAGTTGGCTGGTTAACCAACTGAGATAGCCAGGCACCCCTCTTGGTTTAATATTTTTTAAAAATTCCTTTTTAAGAAACTTTTTATTGAAGTATAAGTTACAACTAGAAAAGAAGATCTCAATGAATTTTTACAAAGGGAATACACTTTTATAATCTGTACCTAGCTCAAGAACGAGAACAAGACCAGTACCCCTTAATTCCTTCTCCTGTTCAAGAGTGTCTCCTTGCCTGATTTTTTTTTTTAATGTGAGAGAGAGAGAAAGAGAGAGAGAGAGAAAGAGAGCGTGAGGGAGAAGAGGGACAGAGGGAGAGAGAAAGAATTTTAAGCAGGCTCCACTCTCTCTGTGGCGTCCAAAGCTGGGCTCAATCTCACACCTGGGGATCAGGACCTTCGCCAAAAGCAAGGGACACTCAACCGACTGAGCCACCCAGGCACCCCTGATTTTTTTTTTAATGTCGCTTAGTGTATTATTATAAAATCAACACCTTTGCAACCAAGACTCAGGCCAATTAGTAGAATTTTGACTGTTAACCCAGAAGCCCCTCTGTGTGCCTGGTCTAATTACTACCTCTTCTTTCTAGAAGATTCTGTGCGGCTTTATCACCCAAGGTTATCCCTAGACACCACGGGTTAATCTTGCTTATTTGTAAACTCTTGATAGGGCATTTACATCTCTCAGGCTACTGGTCTATCTCCATTTTTTTCTTTTCTTTACAATCTGCGTGTTGGTCGTGCGCTGTTGGGCTTGGAGAGAGAGCTGGCTGCATACAGATGGTCAAGTTTCTCATGCTTCTCTGTCCTGTTTCTTGCAAGGTGCAGCTGGATCCAGAGGCTGAATCAGCCTCAGGTTCAAATTAAAAAATTCTGACTACTTTATCATGTAGTGGCAGTAGGTGACTTGGGCATGAGTCCATAGGAGGTAGTGTTACTTACTTTCATCAGTGACACATCATGTCCGGTCCTCACTCTGTATTTATTTACTGATTATTGAAGTATAATTGACAAATAGTGTTGTGTTAGTTTCAGATGCTCAGCATGTCGATATCAGCAGTTTTGATGCCTCGTGTCTAGGTTGGTGGCATTCGTTCCTTGGGGACTACCAAATAGTGATATTCCAGCTCTTATCTTTGTTTCCATTTACTCGCTGGGATAATTTTACACGGAGTTGTTTTCACCACATTTTGTGTGATTACCCAGAAGTATCATTCATATAAAAAAATGGCAGAAGAATGCTTGTGTTTTTCCCCTTTTTATTTACCCACTTTTCCAGGTAGTCTGTTGCTTTCCAGTCATCCCCAGAGGTGGAAAATCAGGGTTTGTTTGTTGTTGGTAATGTCATTCTGGTTTCATTCTGACGGATGTAGGATTCTTCACAGACTTTTCTTTGTGCCTAGTTTACCCCTTTCCTTCTCACGATCTCTGGTTTCCTCCGTCTCCCGTTTCCCGCTGGTCTGTTTTCCTCACCTGTGTGCTGGGAATGATAACTCATGGGCTTGAATAAAGATGCACTGAGATCTCCCATAAAAACCACCTTGTCCAGTTAACAGGCATGGACTTCTCATGTAAGAAATAATTTGCCTTCTGGGGCACCTGGGTGTTTCAGTTGGTTAAGTTTCCAACCCTTGATTTCGGCTCAGGTCACAATCCCAGGGTTGTGAGATCGAGCCCCACATTGGGCTCTGTGCTGAGCATGGAGCCTGCTTAAGATTCTCTCTCTCTCTCTCTCTCTCTCCCCCTCCCCCCTCCATCTCTTTGTCCCTCCTCCCCCCAAAAGAAATATTTGCTTTCCTAACTTACATGAAGAAAGCTGGACACTTGAAAACATGTCTCACTCCACCTGCTACGTGCTTACCCATCATGCTGTTGGCACTGACTCTTAACTGTTATAATTGCCACATCTGCGGACAGAGAATACAATTATATATTGGTCTGTGTCAAATGATAAAATGTCAGTGTTTGGAACTATTATGGCCAACAGCAGGAAATAGAACTGATGAGTTCAGCAAAGGTTTGAGGCATGTATGAGTCCTGGTTACGATTCTGAAAGGATTTGATGTGTATAAAGGAAACTCTCTCAAGTTACTGTGCTGTTGTTTTTTCCCTGTAATCGTAGAAAAAAGAAGGTGTGCTTTTGTTGCGTAGGTGGTATGTGTGTGCGTTTTCCAACTTCTCTCTTTACCAGTGCATACGGGCAAACGAATCAGAATTTCAAAGGAAACAAAAAGTATATGGTCTATTTTTCTCATCCCTGGAAGCCTGACTATCTCCTCCATAATCCCATCCCATCATTCGTAAACTAATTGGAAAATGAAATTCAAATAGCTATTCTTGAAAGAAAGAATACATTTACATCCCCTTAATGGTCTGCAAGTCCCTTATTATGCTACATATCTGTGTAATTAGTTTAATTATAACTAAATCACACTTGCATTAATTATATTTTTAACCTTGATTATTTGTAATGTTAATTGCACATTGGTATTCAAGGAATTAAATGGGTAATTAGAACACAATGGAATTTTTAACTGCTTAGAGGGCTGGTATGCATCTTTCTGCCCATGAAGCCGGTAAGTTATTGCTACCTAATTGGAACACACTGATTCAGTCATTCATTACTTCAAGATCCCTTTTGTCTCTCTTTTAAGGTTCTATGATCAGAAACAGTGCCCTTTTCTTGTTTAATTTATTAATGTTTATCGAAGGCGTGTCCACAAACTTGAGAATATGTCTACAGAATGTACTTCGTGGTTTGCTTTCAAGTACCATGAGCTCCCGGTACAATGGCGGTGGCCACGGAGTTGAAAGACTGCAGGGCAACAGCCATGTGTCTTCTCATTTGGCCAGCGCAGCTCATACGTTTGGGAATTGGACCGCGCTTGGTCAGAACATAGACTTCCCAGTTTGCCGCAGTCCCCGCGCTTCCATACTGCCTCACTCCCGACACCATCAGATGTGTAGTTGGACCGTTTGCAGCCTCTAGACAAAATACATGCCACGAGCAGTAGTTCTAACGTGTTGTGACTCCAGTATTCCCCAAGCATTACACTGTGTCAGGGGCTTGGCATGTCTGCTCTCACCGGATAGTTGTAACAGCCTTGGGGAGAGGACCTTATCCTGATGAAACTCGTAAGGAACCTGAAGCGCAGAGATTTAGGTAACGTGCCAGATATCAGACTTCTGGCAAGCGGATATGAATCCAGGTTTGCAACATAGAAGTTACCAAACCGCCTGATGTTGGGATTCAGCCGATGACTGTATACCTGGAGGGGCAGCAGGACGAAGGCACTGCCTCAGAGCCGGCCGGTGCTGGCTGGGGCCAGCCGGGGCCTTCTGGAAGCACGTGTGACTTCGGACACCTCCGGCGGGGGTTGGGGGGGAGGAAGTTATGCAGTCTCAGAACAAAGTCCCTGTCACCCCTCGGCCCCAGGTGTGAGGGAGGGACGGTCTCTGTAAGGTTCAGGAGTGGTCTGGTTAGCCCTGGGGCTGCCGGCCCCATGTAGTCTGTGTGTCAGGGGAGTTTGTAAGCGTAAAATTGCACGCAGCACTGTGGAGGCTGGGTGGGTGCTGGTCCCGCTGATCTGTGATTGTCCACTGATAAATATTTACACGGCAAAGAAGAAACCAAACCATCCCCAAGCCCTATTTGTGTATTTCCTTTCAGCTCACCTCTCTTATCTGCCCTTGATCTTGATCCTTCCAGGAATTGGGAAGGCTTTCGCTCAGATCCCAATAATAATAAGACATTTATATATAGGTATATATAATATTTCTTTCAAAAAGAGCTTGTATATAGCCAAACTTCTAGCTTTCTCGGACACAGACACACTCACATTTTAGTACTTATCTGAATATTTACGTATTGTCCAAGTATATGTGTGTGCGTATAATATAATTAATATAATATATTATAATGTATAATGTATATTATGGTATATAGCATATTAAAGCAATATATATTAAAACATTAATATATATATTTACTACATATTATATATTGATTAATATAATATTATATATAATATAATATATATAATATAATAACATATAACATATAGTAAACACAGTATATATTAAAACATTAATATATACAATATATTTACTATATATTATATATTGATGAATTAATATAATATCTAATGTTATATATTATAACATAACATGTATTAAAAACAGTATATGTTAGAACATTAATATATATAATATATTTACTATATATTATATATTGATTAATTAATATAACATCTGTTACATATTACAACATATAACACATTAAAAACAGTAGATATTAAAACATTAACATATAATATGTATTTATTATATATCATACATTGATTAATATAATTATTAATTTAAAATTAATAATATATATTATATAGTAATATAATATAATATATATTGGTGTGATTAATATAATTACTATTCATATGTAATATATATTAATAACATATTCACAATATTACAAACAATATAATATAGCATAATATATAATGTAATATATGTAATAACATAATGATATATAATAATATAATTATATGATGTAATATATAGCATATATATAATTATATATGCAATTTTTTTGTAAAACGCAAGACACGTTTATTTACACTTTAGAGAGTAAACAGATTGCCCACACAGAATGGTCAGGAAACTTGACGTGTAGCCCTTGATTCATCCATGTGGATAGTTTTTCTGGCAACGGTAGTTAATTTCTAACTTTCTATTCAGAAACTTCACAACCCCACATGTTTCAAGACATTTATAACTTGGTAATAATGTTACCTGATTTCCCTGAGGCCATTTCTTAATGTTTCTCATGGAAAACTAGAATTAATGAAAAGAAGTATAAACATTCATTATTCCATGGGGAAATTATGTTTGAATACTAAATTCATATAAAATTCGTAATACATGAAATTCACAATCTCGTGCTTTGTCCTTCCCCTCAGTTATGATCTGTAGAGATGAGCATAAAATAAGATAAAAGGGAGCAGCAAGAGGTATTTTTTTAAAAGGCAAGTTGACAGATACCAGAGCAAACACATATGTGTGCCATAAATGCTGTTGGCTTTCTCTTCCCTTTAAAGATCAACTATCAACTGGCTTTTAAAGAAATATGCTTTTTGTATGACACACAACGCAGAATTACAGGGAAAATTAAAGATAAAAGACTGGCACTTAGGCAAATGAAAACAAAACAAACACATAAATACCGTTTACGGAAAAGGCATATTCAGGACAAAAATACTATGCGTTAATAGAATATCCTCTCCTGCGTGAAGTTATCACGGTCAAGAACCTCTGTGTGTGAAACACTAAACAGGCAAATGTGTACAACACTCTGTTGGAAGACTGGAAAGCGAATGACAGGAATGTATTTGAATGAAGAAATCTTCCCCCTTTACTCTCGTTATCTGCTGGTGAAAGAAATGTAAAATATATAATAGCATCAACAACACAAGAGCGTACACAGAAATAACAGATGGCGGCACCTGTGAATGAGCTGGAAGAGACGTGGACAGGTCAACAGTAGCTGTATCTCAGTAGGGATTATCGATAATTTTCTTTTGTTCCTTATTCCTTCCCTTCTTTTCCAAATCCTGAATTATGATCATATGTTAAATTGCCAGGCAATTATTTAAAATAATTAATAATAATTTAATTAATTAACTGACAATTAATATATTAATTAATAATTAAATTAAAAATTAAATTTAAAAGTATCAAATTATGTATAATAACCTATAATATTATTTATAATTGTAATTAATTAAATAATATAAATAATATAATATTATTTTAATAATAGGAAACCTCTTTTAAGGAGTGCCTGGGTGGCTCGGTTGGTAAAGTGTCTGACTTTGGCTTAGGTCACGATCTCAAGGTTTGTGGGTTCGAGCCCTACATCGGGCTCTCTGCTGTCAGCACAGAGCCCACTTCAGATCCTCTGTCTCCCCACTCTCTGCCCCTCCCCTGCTTGAGCATGTGCTTGTACACACACGTGCATGCATGCTCTCTCTCTCTCTCTCTGAAATAAATAACCATTAAAAAAAATCTTAAAAAAAAAAAGATAAAGTCTTTTTAAGACACAGACATTTCTCTTCACATTTCAGACCAACGTTTTTGGAGCCTGTTTCATTTGAATGCAGGCACTTGGTCCAGACCTTTTCTCTCCCCTCCTCCCACCCTTGGTTTCCTCCTGTCTTAATAAGTGATCTTATCGTGGAATTCATGTGAGCAATAACTATTAGGGACGATAATACCATCAGATTCCTAAGTACTCTGGGTACTGCATCTAGGAGCTTACATACAGATTACTTTGCTTCATTTAAACCACTGCAATACCAATATTACAAAAAGGACACAGAACTCGTTTATTGCCTAGAAAAGCCCTGTGTTTCTCTAGACTAACACGAATCACCGATTAGAGTAATTTAAATCATAACCTCACCAACTAGGGATTACTTGAAAATTTGTTTCTCTCCCATTTAAAATTAAATGGCAATTTAAACTACTACTACAGAGTTAGGAAAACAATGAAGGGAAATCCTCTATAATCTTACATGAAAGTGACTTTTGTTCTTGTAGTCCCAGTTTTGAAAAAAAATCCTATCTAACCATATCTATCTATCTATCTATCTATCTATCTATCTATCATCTATCATCATGTGTATATGCATATCTATCATCTATCATCGATCTGTCATCTATGTATCTATCTATCATCTATCTACCTATCATCGATTGATCTATCATCTATCTATCTATTATCTATCTATCTATCTATCTATCCATCTATCTATTTATCATGGATGTATGCATACCTATGAATAATCTATAACTATCCCTCTATAATACATGTATGTGTTATGTGTATCTATCATGTCTCATCTATCACCTCTATCACCTATGACTTTTTGGTGTCTTCTGCACTTGTACACACACACACACACACACACACGCGCGCACAGTAGCCATAATAGTGTAACTGTTCATTCATTTCACCCGAGTTTCCAACTTTTACATCATATCAGGAGTGTTGTTCAGTCCTGCTGCACACATTTCATACTGACGACTGACGTATATTCCACTGGATTTCTACGTCCCGATGTCCTGAGCCGTCTCTCTGTCACATAATTATAGTCTTACTTGAATTCTCCTCTCTTGGAGCAGAGTGTCTGGGTCCAGCAGTCTTATTGGATAAAAGAAAGAGGTGTCTGTTGTGTGGTATGGCTGAGATATGGCAGAAGGCACAGACCAAGAGATGGTGTCTATATTTAGCGTCAGCATTGACTTCAGCAGGTGCAGTCCGGATCGTCTCTGTAATTGATGGTTTCCAGGAGATATTCAGTGCCTTCTGCCTCGAGCTTCCTGGGGGCAGGGGATACCCCGAATATAGTATGTGAAGAGATGTTCTTAATTTCAGAGTGTAGAAGCTTAGTTAGGCACAGATGTTACCTGTCCGTGTTTGTTTCACGTCTGCTAACATATCACTGGAGATGTGGTCTTTGCCATTCGGGGTATCTTTCTAACCCAAGAACAACAGAGCTAATGCACCACTGGGGCTGAGAATGTTACTTTTTTTAATGGAAAATGCTCTCAGTATGTAAAGAACTGCTGACCTCTCACACGTAGTAGCATAAATTATGCTAATTATTTCTCACTGGACCTTCGTCCTACACCAACACACATCTTTCTCTATTCGTATACTCATGCGCCAGTATAATTAAATCTCTTGGGTTAGCTATTTGTTTCATTACAAAGTGATATTAGAAAAGCTCTGAAAATCCCCTGGCAAGAGATATGTCCCAAAGCATTTTGTTAATTAAAAGATAATGTTCACAGAAGAGGAATATTGGGGGCAATTGCTTCCTTTCTTAGACATTTAAGTACGAAAGCCAAGTTGAGGTCATTGTAAATTAAGAAGGTGTTTTTCCTTGGGTTATTCTAACACAGAACCCTATTTTCTTTTAAAGCTTATTTACTTATTTTGAGAGAGACAGAGCGAGAGCATGAGCACACAGAAGGGGCAGAGAGAGGGGGAGAGAATACCAAGCGGGCTCTACACCGTCAGTGCTGAGCCCGATGCAGGGCTTGAACTCACGAATGGTGAGATCATGACCTGAGCCAAAATTGGACGTGCCATCCAGGCACCCCCAGAACCCTGTTTTCTTAATAAAATTAAGCTACTGGGGGTACAGGGTGGTAGGAACACCAACGTACATACTGGATTTCCTTTGTCCAAAGATTGTCAAAAACAATCTCAAACTTACAGGTTTTCTGGATGAAAAGCTGTATGAAAGTTCAAATGTGAGCTGTTAGTGTTAAAATCAGAGAATCAGAATTAGTAAATTGTCTAAGCTCATTAGCTCTCCACAAAATGTCCCCCTTGTGAACCCTTAACGTCCACTGTCCTGCCCACATAGTAACCAAGCTGTCCCCAGCATCGTGCATGGTCCCTGATGCCCGTGATAGTCAGTATGTTCCTTCTTTGGCCCCGTTTCTACATTCCGCACGTCTGTTTTCACCCAAGGAGCTCCAGCTGTCCGTCACGGTCAAGCACAAACAAGTCTATGACCACCCATTGGGAAGATAGAGTTATTCTCAGCTCTGTCCTAAGTGGCACTTGACCATGTCACCGTTAAAGTATCCTGTCACGCTGTGTTTCATTTTTCATTGGTAAGTTTGTTGGATCATGAGCTCTCTGCAGATGTGCACAGTAGTTCCTCAATAAATGACTCATCCCCCTCATTTTACAGGTAAAGAGCCTGAGGCCAGACAGGTGAACGACTCAACTTAGTCATATAGTTTGAAGTTAGCGCCGCCTAAGTCTTCTGATTCCCAACACTTGTTCCCTTCCTCCTTCTTTGTAACATTTGTGGACAGAAGTAAAAGAAAAATGCTAGGTTTGGGCATCGGAGCTGATGACCAGCCTTGCTCAGCTACGGCTTTGATAGGAGGATGTGAAGATTGCTTGAGAGTGTGGTCATTTTCCTGGTGTATCTGTGGCTGAAGAGCTCTCACTTAGTTGGAAGTCAGTATTTATCTCTTATGCTGGTTTGAAAGAATTCGTTCCTCACACGAATGATACGCTTGCTCTCTGCACTTGTATTTCAGATATCATACATAACGCTAATTTAAAAAATACTCTAACCAAAGCAGCACGATTAAATATATGACCTGGTGGGGGGAAGACAATTAAAAAAGAATTTTTGTTGGCTTAAAAATAAAAATAGCCGGGGCGCCTGGGTGGCGCAGTCGGTTAAGCGTCCGACTTCAGCCAGGTCACGATCTCGCGGTCCGGGAGTTCGAGCCCCGCATCAGGCTCTGGGCTGATGGCTCAGAGCCTGGAGCCTGTTTCCGATTCTGTGTCTCCCTCTCTCTCTGCCCCTCCCCTGTTCATGCTCTGTCTCTCTCTGTCCCAAAAATAAATAAACATTGAAAAAAAAATTTAAAAAAAAAAAAAAAAAAAAAAAAAAAAAAAAAAAAAAAAAAAAAAATAGCCATTATATTTCCCACTGGTGAATTAATCATGCAATCTGTATGGACACAACCATGTGAACGGACTCAAGTCATGTGACTTTTGTATTAATTTACTATCTAGTCATGCAGGTGAAATAAAATTGTGACCTTTGAGATTTGGCAAAATAACCAAAGCTCTTCTTTAGTGCTTTAATTGTCTGAAGCCTTGTCCTTGTGTCTTTACTGTGTAAAACAGACATTTGTTTCACTTGTTGATGCACATGGCACGTGTGAACCGTGATCTCCATCTTGGAGAGTCATTCACAGGCAAAAGATGGGCGGCATGGTGTTACGTTTCAGTCTGAGTTCGACAGTGAGACTCTCTTAGTTCAAGTCTCGGTTTTGCCGCTGTCCGGCTGTGTCAACCTCGGGAAAGCATTGATGTTTGTTAAACATCAGTTTGCTAATTTTTAAAATGAGACAGTAATGTCTGTCGAGGTAAGGTAGATGAGGGTTGAATGAGATCACCAACGTCTGGCCCATAGTGAGCGCTCAGTAGATCTATTATTTTGTTTAAAGTTTATTTTGAGAGACAGAGAGAGAGAGAGAGAGAGCAAGTAGGAAAGGGGAAGAGAGAAGCAGAGAATCCTAAGCAGGCTCTGCCCCATCAGTGCAGGGCCCCACACGGGGCTCGAACTCATGAACTGTGAGATCATGACCTGAGTGGAGATCGAGAGTCAGATGCTCAACCGACAGAGGCACCCGGGCGCCCCAGGAGACCTATTCTTAACTGCCACATTGACGTTTTGGCCTTGGGGTGTCCGGGAAACAAGGAGAACGTTGTGGCCCGGTGGGGTCTGCAACACCCCGGCTCTCTCTCCCCTGCCTCTCAACTATACACTTAGATGGAGCACAGCTCCGTGTCTGGACCGTGCTTGCCTACCACAGGATGTCCCAGTACTTATTTTCGTAGGAAATGCAGCTTTTCACGGGCTTCTAAAAATACCAGACACTTTGTAGATTTTGTTTTCCCTTTGTGTTTGAGCACCAATTCCTTTAAAACAATTGTGGTTTTTTTTGTGTGCTTATTTTTCTTTTTGCAGAGGATGACACCCCACGGTGAATAACTCTGTGTGTGTGTGTGTGTGTGTGTGTGTGTGTGTGTTAGATATAAAGTTTGCTGGGGCTCCCATAACAAAACACCACAGATGAAGTGGCTTAAGCAATAGAAATTTATTTTCTCAGGGGTGGCTGGGTGGCTCATTCAGTGAAGTGATTTCAGCTCAGGTCATGATCTCACGATTCGTGGGTTCAAGCCCTGTGTCAGGCTCTGTGCTGACGGTGCAGAGTCTCCTTGGGATTCTGTCTCTCCCTCTCTCTCTGCCCCTCTCTCCCCCTCCCTCTCCCGCTGACCCCCCCCCCCACTCAAAATAAATAAATAAACTTAAAAAAAAAAGAAATTTAGTTTTTCGGTTCTGGAGATGAGAAGTCCAAGATCAAGGTGTGGGCAGGCTTAGTTTCCCCCGAGGCGTCTTTCCTCGCCTGGCAGATGGCTGTCTTCTCGCTGTGTCCTCAAGCAGCCTTTTCTCTGTGTGGGCCCAGTCCTGTTGGATTGCGGCTCCACTCATGACCTCATCTAACCTTAACGACCTCTCTGAAGGCCCCATCTCCACACAGTCTGCAGCCACGTTCTAGGGTTTCATACTTTCTATGCTGGGCCAACTCGTCAAGGGTGTGTGGCCTCCCTGCTGAATCAGCGGTCACCACTGATGGTGATGTCACATCCCGTGGTCATGTCACAGGAGGGACTCAGGGAGGCTGTCGACTGCAGAAGAGGCTTCCTTTCTCTTCCGTCCCTGCCCTTCCTCATAAGCCTCTTAGAGGGTCACGGCAGAGGGCACAGACGCGGTCTGTGAGTCGTCGAGCTAACAGTCGTGGGAAAGCGCTCCCACATCCACCACCCTTGAGGCCCATCCTCTGCAGCCTGTGAACGAGTAAGGGGGGCAGGCGTTCGGCAGGAATGCAGAGTATGTAATTGTAGATACTTCCAAGGAACTACAAAAACAAACAAACTAGATGTACGGCACTGTTTTAACATCCCCATGGGAGCAATTCATCTCATCAACAATCTCAATTCCAAGATCTCCCTTATGACTGGGCGGATAAGATGACCTCAGGGAGGTTTTCATTTCCAGGGATTCCAAACATTTTTATCTCTTTGGTGCCATTGGTTTATGTGGCCACCAGGGTAATGCGTAGGAAAACCTTCCTCACTCAAGTAGGGGTATTCACCCAGCATAAAAATTCTAATTCTTTGTTCATCTGTTTGTTTATACCCAAATCCTTATAGATCTGTATCTTATTCAGGGACAGAGAATAAGATAGAATTTAAATTTGAATTAAAGAAAAGCTTCTCCCAAAGCTATGTATCAAAAGTCTGTCTTTGCTTTATGGATTTGCAACGACTCATTTACCGTTTAATAAAATATTAAATATGTGTATATGTATCTGATATGTTTGTGTGCTTATAATTTTGAATTTGTTCGCATCTTCTGGAACAAATTCTATCCTATCTTTTTAAACTCTGGTTTCATAATATGTTTTACTATCACAGCAAGTGCCTTTATCATTAGTTACCAGAAGTTTCCTGCTGTGAAAACTACATGTATATAAAGAATTGTAAAAACAGTGAAAATATTGGTCATGTTGAGCCTTCTCATCTAGGACTTTTGTCTCACTTTCCACTTACTGCACATTTCTATAATATTCTTCTTTAAATTATACTGTAGCCTCCATTTTTCTTGTTTGGGATATACCTTTAGGTTTTATGTAATTTGACGGTGCTGTGAATGGAGTCTTCTCATAATCGTAGTTGGTTAATGTTGACATTTCAAGGAAGGTATTTAACAATTTTTTTTTTAATTTTTTTTTAACGTTTATTTTTGAGACAGAGAGAGACAGAGCATGAACAGGGGAAGGTCAGAGAGAGGGAGACACAGAATCCGAAACAGGCTCCAGGCTCCAAGCTGTCAGCACAGAGCCTGACGCGGGGCTCGAACTCACGGACCGCGAGATCGTGACCTGAGCCGAAGTCGGCCGCTCAACCGACTGAGCCAGCCAGGCGCCCCTAACAATTGTTTTTTAAAGTTGTGACCAGTCATTCTCTTGAATTCTTTTTTTTTTATTTAATATTTTCTTGGTTAAACATCTTCACTTTTCTTGGTAGACAAAAAAATTACTTCTTAATTTCTAATATACATGTAATTTTTTCATTATTTTATTTGATTGAATTTACTTGAACTTCTAGAATTGTGTTTAAAGCTCCAGTGATACTAAGTATCTTTTACCAACCACTCTTATTCAGAAGTTTTTGATCAGGAATGTGTGCTGATTTTATTTGATATTTCTAAATCATGAATGTCTGTGATCTGCTTTTTTCCATCCTTTGAGTTATCTTATTTTTCACATTTTTTAAAGGAACACGTACACACAGTGCATCATTCAGGGTTTACACTATTACGGTTACAGCTGAGCCCTGAAATACTATGACATTTCCTTCCTTGTGCAAGTTTTTATTAGTGTCTGTGTTCGTTTGCTTTATTTTCTGTGAATAATCCGCCCTTTACAATCCATTCAAGCCTATCAGTTAGTCTGTCACTCACATCTTCTTGAAGATATCATGACTTTTTAGAGCCTTCTATGCCTGCCTGTATTCATGCGTGCCATTGAGCTGTTGTGACTTGTGTCTTGTGTCACCTTTCACCATTTCTCAGGAATCATTTTGTCCTCTCCCTTGTTGTTCCCATGCTTGATACTTTGGCAGGGTATAGAACCTAGGTTAGAAATCATATTCCCTCCAAATTTTGAATACATTTCTCCACTCTTGCTTCTAAGATTTAAAGCTGATTTTGAGAATTCCAAAAAGCTGACTTAAAGCTGATTTTGAGATTGTAACCATCTTTGGAGTGATTTGTTTTTCCTGAAACTTTTTAGGATCTGTATTTGTTCTTATGTTTTGAAACTTCACAGTGATACACTATGGCATGGGTATTCTTTTTTAGAAGTTATCATTATGCTTTTTAAAAATTTATTATTATGCTTAAAAGTGGATCCTTTTAACTTCGTTTTTAATGTTTGTTTATTTCTGAGAGAGACACACACACAGCATGAGCTGGGGAGGGGCAGAGAGAGAGGGAGACACAGAATCTGAAGCAGGCTCCACAGGCTCTGAGCTGTCAGCACAGAGCCTAACATGGGGCTCAAATTCAGGAACAATGAGATCATGACCTGAGAGGAAGTCGGATGCTTAACTGACGGAACCATCCAGGTGCCCCTGAGAGTGGATCTTTTTAATATGTAAGTTTACTTCTTTTCATGCTGAGAAATTTTCTCGATTTTTTTCTTCTATAATTCTCACCTGTGTTTTCTCTGTTCTCTCTTTCTTGCTTATCTGTTATTCAGTTATTGTGTCTCTTAGAACACAGTAGTTTCTCTCCTATTTTCAATCTCTTTATCTTCTGGTTCTGCTTTCTGGGGTACTTTTTCAACTTTGCTGTCCATGTCTTTATTATTTTATTTCAATTGTAGTTTTTACATTTTTAAGAGTTCTTTTTTCTTTCTAGTTATCTTATGTAGGAGTTATATACATTTTATAGTATCTGGGCTTCAAGTAGGGTGAGATATCATTTTAATGTAATTTGGGAGGCAATAAAGGTAAAATGTGTATTCAGTATCCACATTTAATTGGACGCCTAGATTTACTAACTACTAAACACCTTTGCATTGCCACCACAATCCCATTTGGTCATTTGCATTTACTTTTAACCTTTCAAAAGCTGGAATTTCCAGAAACAATAGTGACATGTTTTTTTGAATTCTAATCAAAGTTTATGGATTTCCAGAACTGTCTTTTTTTCCTTTTTTAAAAGAATTTATTTTAATTTCAATTTTTATTTTAGGGAGGGGTATGTAAAGTGTTTATTTCTGAGTAATATTATTGGCGGCTTTATGCGATTTACACAATACAGATATATTAGTTTTATAATTAGAAACAGATTCGTAAATAATATAAGCAGTTATCAGAAATAAAAATCAAATTAGAAATAGCCATAAGTAGTGAAAAAAATCTTTCAGCTTGAAGAAAGAATGATTTAAATAGGAAAGAGGATTTTTTTTAACACCATTACTTTGTTCCCAATATATATGTGTGTGTGTGTGTGTGTGTGTGTGTGTGTGTGTGTGTATATATATATATATATATATATACACACACTTTTTTTAGCCTTCATTCGTTACATATATGTGTATGTATATTCCTAATATGTATGTGTTATTCAAGTGTAATTAACAAAAAGTATTATATTAGTTTCAGATCGTTTTCCTTTTCAGATTTGATAATATGTTCTAGGGCTTTAGATTCTGTTTTTTATTAAAGTTTTGCATTATTCTTCCTACTTATTTATTTTTATTTTTTAAATTTTTTCATGTTTATTTAATTTTGAGAGAGAGAGAGAGAGAGAGAGAGAGAGAGACGGAGTGTGAGTGAGGGAGACACAGAATCCGAAGCAGGCTCCAGGCTCCGAGCTGTCAGCACAGAGCCCGACACAGGACTCAAACCCACAAACTGTGAGATCATGACCTGAGTCCAAGTCGGATGCCCAACCGACTGAACCACCCAGGCGCCCCTACTGTTGCTTAACCATTAAGATGCCCTCCGAGGTTACCGCATTATTTTCCACAGGGTGAGGTTGTGTTTAATATAATGGGCATTTTGGGGAAATGTTGCAGATGTCACCTTGAGCTGGAAGTCAGGGCTGTGGTTTGGGTTAATACCGGACAAGGGGGGAGCATGGGGATTCACATGGGCAGGGACCTTTCCTTCGGTGGTTTTTTCTCAGAGGTGTGGGTGGGTTTGGGGAGGACTAAAGCAGAAGAACTGAGGAGAAACACATACCGCACGTTCTGAATGCAGTTCTTGAAAGAAGTGGAGTCAGCTGTGGTTTGAGCACAAGTCTGAGGTTGAGTCAGGATCCTCTGAGGAGTGAAGTGTCAGTCAACAACTCGGAATGCGAAAAGGGAATTGTCATGTAGGAGAAAATGCTGGCTTTCTTTTTCTTTTCTTTTTGGTCTCATATTCAACCTTCTTTTCCCTGAACTACGTACTTTTCTTTCAAAGGGACGAATGCACCGTAATTCGTGGTCTTTTTCTTTCTTCTTCCTAGACATAGCTGTAAAAGAGAATATGCATCTTAGATGGACAGAAAGTTGTGACATTGCTGTAATTTGTTCCCTTTGCATATGGTAGACGATTACCAGAATGAGTTCGCGTAAATAGTAAACGTTTGGTATCGTCCCCCGTAATGACACGGATACGTTGTGATTTCCACAGGGATGGTGACGCTCTTTATCCTCGAGCTACTGAACATGTCATGCAGGAGCATGTTTTGTTTTATTTCATTTATTTATTTTTTAGGTTTATTCATTTTTTTTTGAGAGAGAGACTGTGAGCGTGAGAGGAGCAGAGGAGAGGGGGAGTGAGAATCCCAACCAAGCTCTGTGTGTTCAGCATGGAGCCCGATGTGAGGCTCGATCCCACAAACTGTGAGATCATGACCTGAGCCAAAATCAAGAGCCAGGCACTTAACTGATTGAGCCACCCAGGCGCCCCGCAGGATTGTATCTTGAAGGCTGTGGGCTTTGTAGGAACACTCACTGCTCTAAAATATCAGTTTCCTTTAACATTCGTTTTATCAGGTAAATATTTGTGGGGGGTGGGTATTTGGCATTTGGCGTTATCATTTGAAATATTATTGATCATGAAGTGCAGGCACATGATGAGAATATTCAGAGACTATGGAAAAGGAGAGCCATCTTCCCACTGGTCCATATTTCTCCCCAGAGGTTTCCTGTTCAGCTTTGTGTACCTTCTGTGCACAGATCTGTGTGGCTGGGAGAGAGGAGTGAGCGGGAGTCATTTTTTCAACATTTGCTTTTCCATTTTGAAGGCGGTCGTCAATCTTTGTTGAGGTAGGCAGTCTGTGGATCTGGACAAGCCATTGGTGTTTCCTGGAAGACCGCTTTCATTAAACGCTCTGATTTGGGAGAAGTGATGGCTTTTATTGTTTTGATTTTGTGTATATTTGCAATGCCCTCATTTTTATTTAAGATTTTTGGCTTTGTGATTTTTTACCTTTGTGATTTGTCCTTTTTTTTTTTTTTCTTAATTCTAGAGAAAGTGATCATTTGTTCTTTTGCATGGAACCAACTATTTATTTAACTGTTCTATAAAATCTTGTCTTCTAACGAATTTCTCCTTTAACTGTTCTTTCCTCTCCTATCCTTAGATGTCCTTTTGGTCTTTTTGTCACTCTTTTAGCGTGATTATTAATTCTAATTATTTCTTCTTGATTAAAATTTAAAGCTGTGAATTTTCCTCTGACCATTGTTTTAGAAAATATTCCACTCGTATGGCTTCATTTATTGTTGTTGTTATTTTCCAGACATTTCACAATGTCATTTGATTTTTCTTCTCAGAAAGAGCTTTTATTGCGAAGTTCCAAATTATTATTTGATAATAATATTGTGATCCCTTCTGTTTTGTTATCTGCCTTTTCCTCATCCCTGCACTCGAGATCTGCCTCTCTCAGAGCTGACTTAGGTTTTTGCCTGTGATTCAGTCTTGTAGTCTTTTGCTTTAATAGTTGACCTTATCCATTCGTATTTATTGTATTGCTAGAGAATTTGTTTTATGTTCATGCTGTCCTCTCATTTTATGCTGTGCTTTCTTTTTTTTTTTAATTTACTTATTTATTTAGAGAGAGAGAGAAAGAGGGCAGGGGAGGGACAGAGAGAGAGGGAGAGAGAGAATCCCAAGAAGGCTCTGCGCTGTCAGTGCAGACCCTGATGCAGGGCTCAAACTCACAAACTGTGAGATCATGACCTGAGCAGAAACCAAGAGTCAGACACTTAACCGACTGAGCCACCCAGGAGCCCCTATACTGTGCTTTCTAATGTAATGCTGGGACTCTTTGTTTCATTGCCTCACTATATGGTCTCTTATTGTTTTTGTTGACTGCTCGTTTCTGTTTTCTGCATGGCTCCACGTTTCGTCTGATAATTTGGAGGGTTTTTAGCCTGTGTTTGCTTCTCTGGTTTCCTCTACAAATAAACTCTCTCTAACATGTAATCTGTGTCTCTATAGGGGTCATTCTAACTCCTCATTATAAACAATACTGAATTGTATATTCCCGATTCCACATACCATCCCTCTTTTCTTTTTAAATGGATCTTTCCATTTCATCTTTTTACCCCTAACATTTTGAGGGGGGGGGCAACATGGCACAGGCCCAGGGGTCAGAACTGGACATGGCCGGAGATTGGGTGTGATGTTTATCTCCAATCCTCACCAGCATCTGCGTTTGGGGCAGCATAACTCTCCTACATGCATGTTAAGTCCATTTGTAAAAGGAAAACAACTTTGAATTCTCCATGGTGTCATGTTTGATCTTGGGTTTTTTTTGAGGAAAAACACATTATAATTTCTGAAAGACTAAAAACTTTAAATAATGCTATCAAATTGAAGGATTATCATCTTTTGGTTACTGTTTATCAACAGCTTATTAACCATAAAAGATGAAGCCACTTTGCTGACAGCTTTATTTTCAATGTATTATTTTTTATGATAGCGATTCTCAGTGCATTTTGAGACATGACATAGTAAAGTAACTTATACTTCTAACAGGAATTTTTTTTAAATCCCACTTTGAGAAACTAAGGATCCTAGTGAGTTTGCCTGCCCCTGCTTAAATATTCAAAATGTCAAGTAGGTAGAGAATAGTTGTACCAACATTCATAACTTGTCAATTTCTTGTAATTGGCATCGTTTTTAGTATTTCTTTACATGAAGATTCTGCATGTAATTTAAATAATCAGAGGTATCCAACGTTAGAGTAATTTGAACTATTTAATTTTTTTAAAGTTTACTTATTTTGAGAGAGAGAGAGAGCACAAGTAGGAGAGGAACAGAAAGAGAGGGAGAGAGAGAGAGAGAGAGAGAGAGAGAGAGAGAGAGAGAGAATCCTAGGTAGGCTCCACACTGTCAGTGCAGAGCCTGATGCGAGGCCCGATCTCACGAACTGTAAGATCATGTCCTGAGCCAAAATGAAGAGTCAGATGCTTAATCACATGAGCCACCCAGGCGCCCTTAATTTGAACTATTTAAAGTTAAAAGGCTCTTCCTGACAATACTTACCATGGAATCAGTAATGCACTAAAAAGATTTTGAATTCACTTACATACGGATATGTGCGAGGTATATTACAGATTATTATCCTATGATTTTGTGACACTCATATTTATTATCCTGCATCTGTGAACTTACAGAACACCTTGCTTAACGTTTAACTGTGACCTGAGGCAGAGGTGAACCTTGTAAAGGGGTGCAGACAATCTGCAATTGTGCTTCTGATTTCCGGATAGTTCGTAAACGTGGACTGGGATTGGTCATCATGATGATGTATCAAAGGAAGGTCTGAGTGACGGTGGCATCAGTGAAAAGCAGAAGCCACCATTTATTCTTTATAAACAAGTCTTTGTTGTCTTAACTAATCTCCTTGAATAAACGATTAGGCTGGAAGATTGGCCCATGCTATGCACAAAAAATGTGTTATGATTGGATGAGCCATTTTGTTGCCAGGAATTTGTAGCATTTTCTTGTGGGGAAGAAGGCAAAATCTTGGCAGCCTGAAAATATAATTTGGTATAATTTTACTGTTTGAAAAGGACTTTCCGTAATCAGATTTGTGGCTTCTCTCTCAGTCAGGGGCAGGGGGGAGGTAAAAGTGAATAAAAATCACGGTGTACGTACCCCCGGCGTGAATGTCTCTGTTCTCTTAGTCTTACGTGTACCTCTGTTGAATACTAACCAGAGGTTCCTGAGACAGCTCAGCTCCACTGGTGTCAGGGGGTAGAACACACGGTTGGTAAGTTTGTTCCATCATGAGCTCTCTGAAGATGTGCATAGTATTATCTCAATAAATGACCCACCCCCTTCATTTTGCGGGTGAAGTACCTGAGACCAGACAGGTGAAAGACTCACCTTAGTTATGTAGCTTGAAGTTAGTGGTGACTTAGTCTCTGATTCCCAACACTCGTTCTTTTCTTCCTTCTCCCTAACATTTGTGGAAGGAAGTAAAGGGAAAAATATGATGGGGCTAGTGATCAGCCTCATTCAGTTAAGGGTTTGATGGGAGGACATTTAGAATAATTAGGAGTGTGGCCATTTACCTGGTTTATCTGTGACTGAACAGCCCTAATCTATTTAGAAGTCAGTATTAATCTTTTACGTTGGTTTTAAAGACTTGGCTTCTCACATGAATTATACTTATAAATATGCTCGTTATCTGTACTTATATTTCACACATCATTTGTATAAGGTGATAGATAATAAAATTTGTGGGGGATGTGTGTGTGAGTGTGTGTGTATGTGTGTAGGTTTAAACCCAGGGAACGGACTTATTCAGAAAATGAGGTAAAAACATCTTACTGACCCACGTTTAAGAAACAAAACAACATGGGGGCCTGGTAGTCTTTCTAAAACCATGTGCCGCCATTATGGAAGGTGCACATCCAGTCACTGGGTTTGCTCACGGGCTCAGAAGCTTCCCCTGACACACGGCTGGTGTCCACGAGACACTGGGAGCCGCTCCTGGGCAATCCAGTTGTGAATTGGAAACCAGTTGTGAGAACAACTCTGCACTCACTCACCTGACGAAGGCTGCGGTGTGGGGTGCGTTAGCAGGTAAACCCCGCAGTGAAGTGTGGATAGTGGCAGTAAAACATCAAGCATTTCGAAGGCAGTCAGGTTTAAAAATCTGACTGGGAAGCAGGTCACCCCAGGGCCACTGAACACTTCTTTCTTGGCTCTTTTTAAACCCATTTCCGCAGCTCTGTGACCGCTGATAACATAAAGGAAATTAGATACCCGAAAGGGAGTAGAACTCAGCTAAAATCTCTTCCAGTGTTGAAGCAGGGCTTGGCACAGGCCCTCACAGGGCTCCAAACATCTTATTAATTTTCAGAATTCCTTGATATGTTACATCATTAAATAAGGAGGAAAAAAAAAAACAAAGCTGGTCAGAGCGCGTCGCGTAAGAGTCACTTGAAGTTCATTTTTAAGTCAGATCCATGACTGAAAAATGTCTTGCTTTTCCAAGAGGTGCTGAAGCATGAAGCGTACAGAGTATTATGCCCTCCTTTATCAGGTCGAGATTACTGACCTGCAAGGGTGTGGAAACCATAAAATAGAGGAGAGTGTTTTCTAATAAACGAGTAAATGTGATTCCCAGTGGTCTTGGCATAGGAAATGTTTGGTTAGCATCCCTCGCGGATAGGTTAAGATTTATAACCTTGGGCTCCTCTCCTTCTGGGTCAGTGAGGGTGAACTCTGGCTTAGGTGTAGGGACCGGAGCTAACAAACCAGAGCTAGAGAGGCCCCGGCATGCTTCGACTTAATGTGTCTTTAATGCTGTTTGAAGGCTCAGCCCCACCGTGGCTCAGTAGCCGCTGGTTCTTTTCTGCAGACATTCTGCTAAACCACCCACAGTGATGGATGTCAGTGCATCATACACACGGTAGAACTGATAGGTATCTTAATGTGCAAGATGTGAATGGGGTGATTTCTACTGACTCAGAGCAAATGCAAGTGCTTTACCCGCACAGCCGACAACAGATGTCCTGCTCTGAACGTAGAGGAGAAGCCCCTTCGTTCCACTCCGACGTGAAATTTTGTCCTTAATTTAAAAATGTCGCTTGTGTGTAACTAGAAATTAGGCAGTCGTCAGTGCACTGGGTGATGAGTAGCTCTGAAGACAGGAAGACATTGGACTCTTTCTAGTGTTAAATCCCTACACCCCCCGGCTGCCTTTATTAACCTGTTCTGAGTGTTTCACCTGTTCTGAAGCCCAGAGATACCTGCTGGGAAGGAATAAATGTGGGTGTGGGCATTGCAGGTGTCCTGGGGCCACCGAACCATAAAAAGGATAATTTAAATCTGTCTTCCATAGCTTTAAGTGGCTTGAGCTGTTTAAATATAAGTTTCACACATTTAAATTGTCGTAAAGCTAGTTGATTTGGGGAGGAACTGCTAGGAGACCAGGAAAACTCATTCCAGCAGAACCTGGAAAAACATCCTTAAACACGAAAAATTGTGCCAGGAGTTTTATAGATTAGCATGTACAGGTGAACAATTTTTGAAATGTAAACTTTCAGTTGAGATGTGTAGTAGCTAAAAATCCTAAGTGTAAGGTTTGATGAATTTTTATTATGACAGCCCACCCGTATAAGCATCCTTAGGACCCAGATCATTGCCAGGACGCAGAAGCCCCCATCATGAACTGTCTCCGTCAAGAGGCGTCCAAACTAAAGATAAGCACTGTAGTGACTTTTATCATCAGAAATTAGCCTGCTTGTAAACTTTATTCAGGGATGCCTGGGTGGCTCGGTTGGTTAAGCATCCAACTTCGACTCAGGTCACTGTCTCGAAGTCGGTGAGTTCAAGCCCCATGTCGAGCTCTGTGCTGACGGCTCAGAGCCTGGAACCTACTTATGACTTTGTGTGTGTCTCCCTCTCTCTCTGCCCCTCCCTACTCACTCTCTCTCTGTCTGTCTCTCTCTCTCAAAAATAAATAAACACTAAAAAATTTTAATGGAATCATATGGTACATACTCTGTTTGCTATTTCCTGGCAGTATCACGTCTGTGGTATACAGTCATATCGTTTGTGCTGTGTGTTTGTTCATTTGGGTTGGTATTGACACACATGTGCTACAGATGTTCCAGAACACTCATTGAACACATGAAGACATTTATGTTGAGGAATGAAATTTCTTCCAGACAGCATGCACTATTTAGCTGTTGCAGGTGCTGACACCCCATTCTGATGGATATGATTCATGCATATTCACACCAAGTGTAACAACAACCCAGTGGTTTTTAGTATAGTCACAAAACTGTAACTATTTCCAGTGTCTCATTCCCAAACATTTTCATCACTTTGAAAAGAGACCTTTTACTATGAGTAGTCATTCACTGTTGTCCCTATCCCCCAGCCTTCACCAACCCTTAATTGCCTTCTTGTCTCTAAGGATGTGCCTATTTTGGACATTTCGTAAAAACGGAAACATACGATACGTGTGGCCTTTTGTGTTTAGTTTCTTTAGCTTGGCATATGGTTTTCAAAGTTTATTTGTGTCATAGCATGTATTAATACTTCCTTTTTAAGATTTTTTAAACATTTATTCCTTTTTGAGAGACAGAGAGACACGAGTGCTTTCTTGTGGATGTATGTTTTTGGATCTTTCGAGCAGACAGCTAGGAGTCGTCCTTGAGTCATATAGCAGGTATCTCTGAAGGTAGCAGCTGAGGCGCCACAAGCTATTTCTTTAAAGCAGCTGTACTCTTTTATGTTCCCGACTGTTTTATAGTCCACATCCTCACAAATATGTATTATTGTCCACCCATTTGATTATAGCCATCTTACTGGGTATGAGATGGTACTTCAGTGTGGTTGTGATTTGCATGTCCTTAATGGCTGATGGCGCTGACCATATTTTTTTCTTCCTTTCTTTTTTTTTTTAATTTAAATTCAAGTTAGTTGACGTACAGTGTAGTCTTAGTTTCAGGAGTAGACCCCAGTGATTCATCTCTTACATATGACACCCTGTGCTCATCCCTGCTTGTTGGGATGACCATATTTTTTTTCTATGCTTGTTGGCTATTGGTGCATCTCTGGAGAAATCTATATTCGGACACTGTGCCCATTTAAAAAGTTGGATTACTTGCATTTTTATTATTGAGTTGTACGTATTATCTATATATTCCAGAATAACTACATTATTAGATAAATGATTTACAAAAAATTCTTCCATTTGTATAAGCTGCTTTTGTATACTTTTTGATGTTCTTTTAAAAACACAAACATTTTAAATTTTGATGATGTGCGAGTTGTCTGCCTTTTTTTGGTATTTTTTTCATCTTTATTGAGGAATAATTGACAAATAAAATTGTAAGCCATTTTGATGATTTTATAGACATATTCATTGTAAAAGGAGTCCTCCCATCTAGCTAATTAACCCATCTGTCACCTGGCATAGTTTTAAATTTCTTTTTAAAAAGTTTTCCCTTTCTGGTTTTATTGAGACATAATTGGCCTACCGTATGTGTTTAAGGTGTATAGTATTCTGATTTAATTTACGTCTATCGTGAAATGACCACAGTAACTTTAGTTAGCATCCAGCATCTCATATAGACCAAAAAAAAAAGAAAGAAAGAAAAATGTTTTCCTCCTTGTGATGAGAAGTCTTAACTCTGGTCTCCTTACACCAAGCTGATGCACCACACAGCGGTGCTAGCCCCGGGCGCCATGTTGCACCT